>NC_045685.1:19720652-19904199 GCF_003331165.1 Xiphophorus hellerii | reverse complement strand
ACTTCTTGTGGAAATGTCTAATTGTCTAATCGTCTAATATTTCTGGGGTCATTTTGACCACCAGGCACAAATAAGGCCCCAATGACATGGGCATGATTTTAGGTGTAACTGCAAAAGATTTTTGCATTTAGACTGTGTATCCACATGCATTCTGCATCCTGAGAAACCAGGAATGATTATTTTTGAAACCAAATTCCAGAATTTTATAATGGCCACGCAAACCGAGTCTTTTTTTTAAACAATGACATCGTACCACTCTCTTTCTCTATCTATATTTGAGTTTTTATCCTCTTCGACTGCATTGCAATGTGGAAACGAATATAAGGTTTCGAGATATGAGTAAGTCTATTTAGTATAATTTATTATTCGAAATCCTACTGCAAATGTAAAGTTTTATTACACAATTTAAATTGACAATATAAAAGCCAGGAAGGAAGAGAGGGAACAGCAGGAGTCATAAAAAACGAAGGCAGCTGAGAAGCACTGAAGTGTGTGAAGTTCTGCTCTCTGTGGGGTGTGTGGAGGCGGTGCAGGGTAGCTGTGCAGCATGATAATGAGAAAAAATGAGGAGAGAGTAAGGTCCCTTTGTGTGGAGAAAATGAGGTGGATTCTGGTGCAAGCAATTCCTCTAAAATGTATAAAAATGATAAACACCTTGAGTCATAATACTAAATGGAAAGGAAATTCTTAGTGAAGGTTTGCTGATAATCTACAGCTGGAAGTTTCAGAGTTTGGCTGCTTCCAGGCACAATGTGGTCCATAAATTAAGGTGATTATGCACACAATGTTAAAGCAAGCTCAAGTTAGCTTTGTTTATTCAGTAAATAGCATACATTTGTAACTCAATGTGTTAAAGAATGTGACATTAAGATTATTAAAAACAACAAATTATAAACAGAAGAATAAAACATTTATGTAGAGATTAAAAAAAATACACTAGTGACATTAGGTATTAATTTAAGAGCTTAATGAAAGCTTCTGTGTAAAAATACAACAGGGGACCAATAAATGGTCCTTCTGGAACTTCATCAGCAACATTACTTTTACCTGATTCCGAATTATTATTAGAAACAGAATAAAACTGATCATCACAGTTTGATTAAAGTACCTTTTTTCAGTTTATTTAAGGAAAGTTATATTTTATATTTCAGACGATGAGTGTGAATACTGTCCAGAGAGAGCTTTAACTGCTGCACTTCATGACTGGATGGAAGAACTTAATCAGCCTCTGCAAGCAGGTAAAGATTATATAAACCAAAGCACCTGCTGATGCTTATGCACCACTGTAATAATAATTATATTAAATAAGTCACATTTTACCAAATCTGAACTCTGAAAGTTCTCACACTGTAGTTTGAACCAATATCTCAGGTCGGCAGAACACAAGAGCAGAACATCGGGCCTCTGTCTCATCGTCGCGTACCAAAACTTCTGACAGGTCCGACTGTCCCGCCACCTTCAGAGCCACACATCCTGTGGCCAAACTCCCAGTCTTCCCACTTAATTCCAGCTCTCCACCCTCATCCCCTCCTATGGGTAAAGCGGAGAGAGAGGGGCGAGAAGGGGAAACAAAGAGGTCACACCAATCCAGTCAGCAACTTCCAGGATCGAGGTCGGGAGCGCCTGCGGGTGGAGGCCGGGCACAGCAGGCGCCGGGTCGCGGGCTCTGTGGCGGGAAGGGCTTACTGAGCGAGGCCCAGGTGCGGCTGCTCGTTGGTCTCCACTATCTCCCCCATGAACACGGCCCTTCGGCGCAGAAGCTGCTGCAGGACCTAACCTGGCTAAAATCAAACTGCCACCTGGTCGGTGCAAACAGCAAGAAGACGCAGCCTCAGAAGGTTTTTCTTTCTTTCGTCAAAAATGATTTCCGACATGGAGGTCATCGCAGTTAAATATCTGAATGCTTGCTTTTGCCCTCAGGTTGATGAGTGGCGTGGGCGGGCCTCCAGATTCCTGTCTCTGTGCGAAGACATAGCTCAGCTCCACTGCAGCGTAGTGGGCGGGGCTAACAGGGCTGTGCTCTATGACCTTTACCCTTATGTGTGGGACCTGAGGAACACAGCTCTGGTGGCAAAAGCCTTCATATGCTGGCTGGGTGAGTTCACATGGAGGGATATAAATACAAGCTTAGAACAGGAGAGGAAAGAAAAGAATAATGAGTTTCATCTTACAATGGAGAAATTAGAAATAATAATAAAATAATAATAATAATAATAATAAAACTAATAGAATATTGTGTGTAGTTACTACCATCATTCAATCATTAAGCCTCAAACTACATTCCTTGATGTTTTTTTTTAAATTTTTTATTCTTACACCAAATTTATCTCTATTCAATAAAAATATGCTATATAATATTCTTTGTATATAAAACCATTGATCATTATGAGTTTATTTAACTTAACATATATTTGTTAGTAAGTTGTTTCAGATTGAAAAATGAAAGTTTCTCTTCTGTTATACTATTTCAGTAGTTATTTTAGTAATTCATGTATTATAGCACAGGTTGAACTGTCACTGCTTCTCGTCTCGTCGTCGTTCTGCACCGTTAGCTCTGCTCTCACTCTGATATGCAGGACTGATCTGCTAAATAAACAAATAAAGGCACAATTAAAATAAACAAACTCTGACACACTTTTCATTTTATAGATTTTGTGCTATGTTTATTCTGTATTAATTATGCATTTAATCATTTTTTAATTACTGTATTTTAAATTCCCCCCAAACTTTAGGCTCATCTTTGTCCCTCTATAGCTATGTGAATGTTTACAGTAATTACTTTAAAACACTATGAAATGTCATTGAGCGGTTACCACATAGTACCAGATTACTATGCCTGTAGTGCTTGTTTGTAAAGCCTTTGTGCAGTTTGCATTTTACAAGCTAAAACACCTGCTGTACACTGACAGCGTTCTTTCGCTCCACGCAGAGCTGTCGTCATACTTGAATGACATTTTCTTTTTGTTTCCCTCAGATGGGCGAGTGCTGAATGACGGCTCAAACCTCGCCTCCTGGAGGAACTGTTTTCACTGTGAGTAGGCATAAATGTTTCTCTCTCACTGTGCAGCTGGTGCAAGTTAAACAGTCAGCTGTCATTCTTCCAGAAAACACTGATGGATATGTGCAGATTATGGCTCACTGAGAACCAATACGTCACGTTTGCTTTAAAAGTTTAGGAAACATAAATGATATTCCCATTTGGGTGGTTTGAGAAGCAACTGTTGGAGAAGAAATGTGAAACACTTAGGACAGGAAAGGATAAGCCAGTAAATTCAATTCCAGATCAAATCAAGTCAAAGTTACTCCAAAGTAACGTCAAATAATAAAGTCATTCAAAAGATGACACTCACTGATGCTAAAACAAGCTGTAAAATCATCAAGTTTATTTACGTTTTCCTATGACTGCAGCACTTACTGATAAACCTTTATGTATTTCAGAGCCCTGACCGGTTCTGTTGAATGAGGAACGTTTTTCTCTGGTTTTTTCCAGGGTGTGGGAAATCCACAGGAGCAGAGCTGCTGGGAGTGGACTCAGAGCCATGGGTGTTCAAAGGGGGGGTGTCTGGGGAGGTGCAGGTAGCTTTATTGATTTTGTCTACTGTCTTATTCTACCTCTTATTTCTTAGTCATTCATCATTCATCTTTTTCAAGTTCAGTCCTAAACCCTTCCAACTGTTGTGTGTGTTTGCCGTTGTGTGAACAGATGCTCCTCCCAGTAGGCAGCAGCAGTGAACTTTTCACTCATCCCCCTCCTCTCTTTCCTACCTCTCGTCTCTACAACATCAGGCCCTATCACAGCAAAGACAAGGTAGGAGATGAGTTATTGTTTGCAGACTCAATTAATGTAATAAATATGTTTTCAAAACTTAACTTTGGTTCTGCAACTTTTAGAAGTGTCCCTGGTCCAGAACACCTGATTAAAATGACTTACACACTTCCTGAGTTCGCAGTCATGTTCTGCTCATGACCTGTTTTTTTTTTAACTCAGGTGTGTTGAAGCAGAGATGCATCTGAAAGTTGCAGGACACTGGCAGGTGAAATGTCTTACCCAAAGACACAATGACTGAAACAAACAAAGTGATTTGTAAAGATAATTAGTGCAAACAAGAGTAATAGGCTTAAAACTGAGGAAAATTTAACACATTACAAAGTTATTTGCAGACTTCTCAACTTATTTCTACTTTGTTGGAAATACGCAAAGAAAAGCATGTGAATAGACTTGCATACTCGAGCTCTTCCAGTGCTCTTTGAAATATTAACCAGGTTGCAAAGAAAAGCATTGTAATTACATTTTGAGGGATATGTGCCCGTAGGTGGAGCTGTACCGAATGGTCCGCCAGCTTCACCTGAGGACTCAGGGCAGCCAGGAGTCCACCATGGCTCATCCAGATGTCATTGGAGACAGGTTTGACAGCCTGTTATGAATCTGAAAATTTAAGATCCCCCTTTTTTAGTTTGCTTTCTTTACTTGTTTACCATATGCTTTAAGTACACAGATTTTCTGTGTTGTGCATTCAGATTGTATTCTGCATATCTTGGTTGTAACTAGTGGTGATGTATATACGCTGCAGTTGTCTTTTTGCCCATTCCCCTCTGATCTCTAGACAATAACAAAGCATTTTCATCTACAAAACCCAAGCCTGCTGGATATTTTCTCTCTTTTTTTGGACCAACAACCATTCCACATTTAAAGCCTCTTAAATTTCTTGGACTGAACTGGTGTGCAGCATAAAGAGAATTAATGCATTTTTATAAATAATTATAAATAATTTTTATCTCACCTCCTAGATGTCTTGGCCCATGTCTGGCGCTGAGCCCTGAGTACAGCTTCATCCTGGAAGATGAGCTCGGTATCTGTGGCTGCGTGCTGGGCATCCTAGACGTCCGCTCCTTCGCGAAGCGATGCCAGGCCAGCTGGATTCCTGCCATGAGAGATAAATACCCACCCAAAGGGAGCAGCACACACTCAAACACACAGGTGAATATGTTAAAACTGGGCAGAGGAGCTGCTTGTGTGTTTCATTTGAACAAACGGAACACATAACATGCAGAATCATGCACACAAATGTTTAGTTATTGGTACCTGCTGTTGCACCATCTGGACCCATCCTGTCAAAGATTAATTACTCACTAAGAAGACGCACAAAAACATATTTCAGTTTTTGGCATTTGGGATGCCTCATGTTAGCATGTTCAAGCATAAGCTGGCCATGCTGCTCACACTGAGCAGCAGTATGCAAGTTTTAGCAGAGCAGAACATTCATGTGTCATTATGGTAAAGCACCTTTTATTTAGGTATATTTGTTAAAAGTTGTTGCGTAACACAAAGTTACCACAGCAGAGAACAAACAACCTCTGGCAACAAATCCATCCACGACTCTGGTGAGCAACAGACACAGTCAGACCGAATCTGTGGTTGATTATTTTTTTTCTGCTTAATGAGTAATGCTGCATGTCAACAGTCAAACTTTTGGACGGCTGCCATTTTTACAGCTTACTCATGTTTGAAGACAGGACAAGTTTTCTGTCTGCCTAATGATTTATTGTTATGTGGCAGAAGGAGTTGAAAAGGTTTTTATAACCTGTTTCACTGCATTCCAGTAAAGGTTAGCAGTAACTCCTTTCAAACTGTTTTTACTTCCCCGTGTTTGGGTTCTGTGCTGCATGTGAACAGAACCAGAAAAAGGTGGGAAAAATTCTACACTGGATGAATTTCAAAGTGAAGTGTTTCATAGATTTGTAAAGCAGAAAGTCAATGATCAAATGAAATTCAACTACAAGAGATTTTTTATTTTAATCTCAGATATTCTGATAAGAAAGTCAAAATTCTGAAGAGAAAATTAAGATATTTTTTTTTCCAGTGGTCCTCATCTTCTTCCACAGATGTTGTGACAGTTCAACATTTTTCCATCATCCAGAATAAAAGATAATCTGTGTGTCTGCTGTCCTCTGTGCAGGACTTGGTAAAATTGATGGAGGAGGACCAGGGTGAGTACCCGGACTCGCTCCTCTACCACTTCCCCTCTCAGCTGCGACTGGACGCGCTGCCCGAGCTGGTGGACGTCAGCGTCGGCCGAACCCTGCTCACCGCCCTTCTCACTGCGCTCAAGGCCAACGGTAAGATAACAGTCACATCCGGTTCCTCTCTGATGTTTGGTAAACCGCAAAACTGCAAACCTCTTTAGATCTATTCACTTCTTTTAAAACTTTAAGTAACAGCGCATTGCAAAAGCATTCATATAAGTCAAACTTATCGACAAATACAGACTATAATGTATTTTGCTGTGGCTTAATTAAATAGACCAAAGCAAAAAATAGCATAATTGTGAACTGTGGTGTGAATTTTTGTTCAATCCACTCGAGTCAAGATGCTTTGTAGAGCCACCAACAAATTCAGATGCATTTCCATGCACCTGTATGGAAATGCATTTACCAGCTTTGCACATCCAGATATCAAAATTGCTGCACTGCCACATACAGATAAACACCTCACTATTCATATTGTTTTTGCAATATTAACAAGTGTGTATTCTTTTCCACTATTTTGTGTTGTGCATCACTTAAAATTCTAGTAAAGATACATTTAAATATTTTATTGTAACATTACAGAACATGAAACAGCTTGTAGGATGTGAATATGTCTCCAGTGCATTATAGATCGCTTTCAGGTTTTTTGACAAACATATACAGAAGAATGTTTCACTGTGGTGCTTTTTGTGGGGAGGCTGCAGTTAATGCAGGTCATTTTATGTGCAGAGAAAAGGCTGATGGACGTTTCTTGTGTGTGTGTGTGTATGTGTGTGTGTGTCCAGGTTCTCAGGGTGTCTTCTGTGAGGTGCAGCCCACCGATCATCAGAGGCTGGAGTTCTTAACCAAACTGGGCTTCCTGGAGATCCTCAGAGGAGAAGCCAGGAGCAGAGAGGGCGTGGTGCTGGGACGGCTGCTCTGAAAACAAACACGACAGACACACACACTGGCCATCACCTGGTCACACATTTCAACTCCTTTGAGAAACATCAACATTAATTAGTTCATCAATTTATCAAAGTGCATGGTTAGGTATAACAAAGGTTATTTTTTCATCAGGAGCTTTAGTGACTCCTGATGCTTGTTTTTAACAAAATGTTGCCATACATGTCACCGTGTTCGATCAGCTTGAAGGGTCGCCCTCCTAAACATAAACATTTTGAATGATAATGTAAAGAGAAGGTTTCTTACAATTCTGTTATTGTGCTTGTTCAAAAACATTGTTTTCTTACTTTGACTAGGACATGTTTCATGTAAGCAGCCCCATTCAGAAATATTTTGCAAACTGTCAACATTTTATTTTAAGTTGTTTGGTTTAAAATCTGCCAACATAAATAAGATGTTCCACCAGAAAACTGAAAGAAAACCAAAGCAAGAAAAATTGTGGACTTTATTTATTTCAGAAAGGGTTAGAATCTGTCAGATTAGAGAGAACAATGCCACATAGGCAGCCTTACTTCAGCCTAATTAGATCTTTAGGTAACATAGACTTGTTTATTCTTTGAAATGCAGCACCAAACCAATAATATTCTTAAAAGGTTGAGGTGCAGATATGTTGTAGCATTTCTCCACTCTGTGCAGTTTCAACCACTTTTTCTGCCTGGATGAACATAACTGCTTTCCTCAGTTTTATTGAAAAGAAAGTGAGCACAACATTTTCCAAAGAAAGAGAAACCTGCTTGTTTAAAACCTGCTTAGCACCAACCTGCAGAAACACAGTGCCGGTAATAAATCGACTTCCCAGAGCAATTTTTTTCTTTTCTTTTGCTTATTGCTTTTGATCTGACTTGGATAAGCCTGTGTCTCATATTTCTTTGAAGAAGTAGTTTCGGACATTCAAAAGTAATTTCAGCCACCTAATTTACCTAAACTTCACATTAGCTGATCCCACAGACTGAAGCTACAAGACTACTGCATAAGAGTAAAGCAGACGTCCACCATCTTAGAATAACCCCAAAAAATGCCAAATACTATTTAATGAACTTTTAACAGTCTATGTGTTTGCACTGGGAAATTATTTAAAAACAACCCAATAGTTAATTACACAGGAAATAGATGTCTGAGGTGGGCTGAACTAGGAAATTCCAAGTTTCACTTTATGAGTAATATGTTGTTTACTTTTGACAAATTCTAACAAAAAGAAGCCTTGGAGTTTTATTCTTGACTGCTAACATCTTAGTAGTTCAGTGGGAAATTTGGTGTCAATACATTTAATAAACTATATTTAAGCTGTTAATTTATAAATGAAGACACTATAGGTGAGTTTTAACACTTTGTACAGGTAAAGGTTATTTGTTTTCCTGGTTTATGTCCATGCTCAGCAAATTGTAGCAGCAGCCACACAGTTCATGTTAAACAATTCCTAAAGGCAGGATTAAAACAGATTTTTTTCCGTTTGATTTTGTGGTCTGATTTCTAAATGATGGATGTTTTTTCTCATTTCATCATTTTTACTTTAGTAGTTTTTTTTTCGTGTTTTATAGTTATTCCATTGAAATCATCAGACAACCTCAAGCTCTTTGGACTCTCATCGCTTACTATTTTTCTAGATAAGATGAATGTTTACATGCATGAAAAACATAACCTTGTGTTAACCAAGCAGGGTTACATGTATACAAACACAAAAACATGCAAAGAGAATTGCAATGGCTGCCGCTCACGTGCATTAACACACATGAAGATGTTCTACTGGGCATTCCAGTCGTAAAAATGTAGTAAGATAGGAGGAAATTTTAAATGTATGCATGCTAAAACTTATTAGAAAAACAGAAAATAAAAGCTAAAAACATATAGATATATATGCACACACTAACACATTTTACCCTTGGTTCTTGGTTCTCTTATTTATTTATTTTTTTACAGATACCTTCCATTATTACACATCACTTACATGGCTGACTCATGCTTAAACATAGCCACTCATTGAAAAGTGTGACATTCATTTGAGGCGGATGCAAGAGTGGGCATGTGAATAATTAAACTGCGACAGCTGTGTCATCCGTCCTTCATTATAAACCCCAACGAGGCATAAACGCACCGTTCACACCCTGACACACGCAATCACACAAAAAGAAGCACAAACGCACTCAGTTCAACTGAAAGTATGTAGAACAATGAATGTTTTTTTTTTATTTCGATATGAACATACACAACTACTTGTGCAAGCATTTATATTTCAACTTTTTTTTATTTACAATTATGTTCAATCAGTAGACTTAGACACTTTTGTACAATTTTCCTTAAAAGTCTCTCGTGAGGTGCTTTGTAATAAGAAATGAAAGAAGAAGATGGTGATTGCATAGACAAAAATAAAGCACCAAAATTGAATTGCATGATGTAAAGCAAAAAAACAAAAAAAAACAATAGATGGTTGTGTGTGTTGCAAGATTTTTATTGCACCTGTAAGGAGGTGGGACAGTTCTTTTCTTTACTGTGATAGTCATTTAAAAATGTGAGTGTAAAGTTAGGAAAGTGTGTTCTAGAAAACGCAATATGTCAACAGTTGTGAAAAAATGTTGCAGTCAACATGAAGCACTGTGAAAAGAGAAGAAAGAAATTAACCACAACTTGATTTAATGCAATTGTAACAACAATCATGTCTGTATGAGTATTTAAAAATAACGGTTGCCTTTCAACATCAGGCTTAAGCATTGTCCGTTTCATTAAGTCATTACAAATTTCAAACTGCTACAAACTGCCTGCATAGAGTTACATTACACACAAACTTTGTGTTTACAATGAATTTTTAGTGGAGTGCTGTGTAGCACATCTATGCAGGGTAAAAAAAAACAAAAAAACATTGAAAAACATATTACTGCTGATTTCAGTTCGGGTTTTTATTGACAATAATTTTCAAGATGTTTCATTTTAAACAAAGATGATGATGCAACTTGTTTTCATGTTTATTAAATGAATTTTTCCTTCTGACTTGTGATGCCTCTTTTTCAGCTCAAGATCAGGAAAATATCACACAGAAAAACCTAAAAGAAGGGATAACCAAACAGGCAGCTAAACAAAGAATACAGTTTACAAGATCCAGAATATCTTGTATCAAAAGCTAGACTAGGTAATAAGAAAGAGTAATAAATAAGGAAACAACATTGGCAATTATGAATCAACATCAATCTAAGTGCTAAAAATTATGCAATTAAAACATAACACAAAACTTATAAAACATTAAATTAAGAAAATGATATATATGAGTAAGACAGTGATGAATATCTAAGAGTCCTGTCCTGTATTTCCTAAGTTTCTTGTCAGTGTTAAATTGAGACACTACTTTGAATAAATACCATTCCAGCAACAATCTTACAACCAGGCACATGATCTAAGTTTTTTTGTTTGTGTTTTACAGTTTTTAATCATTCCATGGCATTAGTAAGTCACATAGTGTGCATCACTGCTCCCATGTTTGTACTAGAGTTTTTGCATTAGTCCAACAACAACCTTACTTATTGTCATTCTCTGTTATGCAAACACTCAGTCTCCATAGATGAAAATTGACTCACATAAACTTAATGTGCAAACTTCAACAACAGGTCAGTTGGACCAATTTTCTGGAATAATTTAGCTGATCATTTTTTGAGCACTTTGAGACACTCAGTAAAAATTACAATGACCATTCATTCATTCATTAGGTATAGATCAAGAGAATCATAAGCAATACACATGCTTCATGGAGGTAACAGAGCTTTACGTTTCACAAAAAGTGTTTCACTTCTTCAAATTTAGATCCCCAAAAAGTTTTTTAAGTTGTTGGCATCTATGAGAAAAAAAAAAGACAACATTGTTAACAGCAGCCTGTCACCATTCTTCCCATTTCTAAAAGTGAAATGAAGAATACCAAAGGTTAACTAATTCCACAGACTGAAACAAATACTTTTAACCCAGACGGATTATTCCTAAAGAGCTACTTTACATACACCAACCTATGAATGAAGAATCCAGATTTTAAGTCGGTTTTTTCTGGATCCTCCCGTTTCTCAAAGAGATGATGTTCCAGTCATGCCTTTATCTACTGCAAAAAGCTTTATTTTTGTGAGGAAAAAGCAACAGCTGAAGAAATATTAAAAATAATGCAGACTGCTTGGAAACATATATGGTTTAAAACATTTGCACTGTACTCTATTGTCAGTATATGGGCAGTTTAAGAAGCAGCTTTGGAAGTGTGTCCATATAAAATTCAGTATAAAAACTCACAGCTAACATAATTTTTAAGATTAAAACTACCTGTGTTTGGTCCAGTTGGTGAAAAGTGCACATGTGACGTTCCGCTACACATCCGTGCTCTCCCTCTCTTCCGTGTTTCCAGCTTCCCATTGGCGTCTCGAGCACATGTTGCATTCAGGGGCCTTGACTTGACCAATGGGGATGCGGTATCCTGCTAAGCTTCCGGTCAACAACAACATAAGTGTGGATGTAAGAGTAGCTGCCCAACTGCATGCTGGGAGACCCACCTAAGCAGAGGGAAGGGATGTGGTGTATGAATGGCACCTTTCGTAGTTTAAGCCAAATTTTACATAGGTTTAAATGTCCAAGAAAGAAAATTGCTAACTTATTAAGAAAGAAAGGAAGGAAGAAATAAAGACCAGATTCTCAAACAGTGGGCATTCTTACAGTTCCTAGCAAGTTGCTCAGGGCGATGTCTGAGTACGCAGAGAGAAACGCTGCAAACAAGAAAAGAGTAGTTCATAGAGAAAACTCTCCACACATTCAGTGCACAGCAGCAGCTGGCAGCTCTTTTTCCTGATAGCAGTCAAAGCACCAATTAAGGCCAATTTACATGATGGGAGGTAATTAGCTGCATGTCAAGCTGGTCAGTGCTACGGTCTGTGATGTCTGTGACCGTTACAGTGTGCTCTTTTCCTCTCAGATATGAGCATGGCTAAAGTGGTCAAATGGATTTCCAGTCTACACTGATTAATGTCATCCACCTTTGGATTAATAACATAGAAAAATTACTGTACATGAAAAATGCGAAGGAATGAAAATGCAATTTACAATGTTGGGAAAAAAAGAAATGCTCAAATTGAAAAAAATATTAAAGGTACTCAGTCTGAGTGGTTTACTATTATAATTCTAAAAGCAATTTAAATTACTGAAAATGTACAAAAGGGTTGTTTTTTTTTCCCATTTTAGTTTCACTTGAACTTCAGTAACCCTGTCTTAGTTCTATCAATATTTTGCTTATTTTTGATTTAAGAAATGTTATTTTCGGTTAATTTTATTGCATTTTTAGTGTGATATTAATATTCCTATATTGTTATAATTATGTTTTCATCACTGTCTTACTCATATATATCATTCTCCTAATTTAATGTTTTATAAGTTTTGTGTTATGATTTAATTGCATAATTTTTAGCACTTAGATTGATGTTGATTCATAATTGCCCATGTTGTTTCCTTATTTATTACCCTTTCCTCACTATTGTAATGTTATTACCTAGTCGAGCTTTTGATTCTTTGTCGTTACTTGAGCTTCTGGAAAGCACTTTGTTACATTTGATTCTACCAAAAGTGCTCCATAAAGATTGAGTTAATGATTAATTGATGCAGTGGTGAACATTTTTTAAAAATACTCCAGGCTGGCCCATGTGGTCATATGCAGTAAACAAACAACTTTAGCTTTGAGTGTGAATAAGTTAATGTTGGTTTTTATAGAGAGTTGTCAAAAAACAGAACGGATTGACGGATAGCTGCAGACTCTTCTTGAAGTCCATGCGGTCATGACGTTTTGCCTGATTCTGTGTTACTGTGTGTGTAGATTTTGTAAATGTTCGTCACCGTTGGCGATGGCCAAGAGGTGGGTCCTCCAGCTGAAGGTGAAGAAGAGTCCTCCAACAGCCATGCAGCCCAAAGCACCATTGAAGCCCGACAGGCCGGAGTAAAGCGAGTCATGACGCACTGCCATGGATAAACCTGTGACACATCAACACACACACACACACACACACACACACACACACACACCCCCACACACACACACACACACACACACACACACACACACACAAGATGTGGTCACATAAACCCATGAAAATAGCCAGATTCACAATCAATCAGGACGTCTTGAAACAACAGTACCTTTCTTGTCCATGTGGTGGGGCTAGACACATACTTTTGTGCTGCTACCCCTTTGTGCAACCCTTAATTTGCATGTAACCTAATAAGGAAATTTTTCATTTGTGCGTCAACACACCTAAAATGGGGACCAATGTTATACGTGCTAAAATCCCCAGAACACATTGTTTAACTAATTAGCCTCGCTTTGCTGTGATGAGAAAACTTGTTGGAAAGAAATGATGCATCACTTAGAAAACTGCTGCTAATTAGCCAGGCCATCTGTATTCAGTGTTTAATCATATGGGAAGAAAAGCCTTCTTTTCTTTAAGCGAAAGTCGTATTAAAATATTTAATTTTTATTTCACTTTAGTCATGCTTGCATCACCCAGTCTGTTAGGGGCTGCTGCAGGCTTCTGGTGATGCAGGTACAACTATCTCTGACTCATACCCACAGCAGACAAACTATAAACTGATTACACCGGGGTCATTCCAGCCCAAGTAGATCTCAGCTCAGCCAGATGCTCTGACATTTCGTCCCATGGCCTCCAGCATCAGCAGCTGCAGTGTGACTCTCACCCCCACACAGAGGGAGATAATAAAATCACACTGTGGTGAGGAAGAATAGGGCGGCGGAGTTCAGCTGCACATGTTAATATGTTTCACCTTTAGATTAGCCACCATGCTGCCCAAATCTGGAACGATGAACTGAACAATCATAAATGTAGGCATGATTTGATTATCTTATCAGGTAGGCAAAAACTTCAAAAATAGAGCAGTCGCATTAAAATTATCCACTCAAGCGGTTCCACTTTGAGTTTCTCAACCTGAGGCCTAGAATCTAGAGGGTTTGAAGCTTTGCACTCTTCTAGATGCCTCAGAGGTTGTTTCCCAAAATCTGCTGCAGCCACGCCCCCAAATTTTACTCCAAATACACAGATTCACCACTGAGGCCTGGAATCCACAAATTCTCCATTTTCTCCTTAAGCACTTTGTTTTTTTTTAAGTTTCTCATGTTCCTCTTTCTTAATGTTGCTGCCAATTGCTTGTTGATACTAGCAAAACTACAGAATTACCACTCCTAACAGTTTTAATAAATTAAATGCAATAACTTTTTTTATGCGTTTTATCCTGGCAGCTTAGGCAAAAGTCGATGTTGTTCTTGTTGTACTGTCTGAATAATTGACACTCCTCCTGTAACACTGATGGGTGTTAATTTTCTTAAATCCAACAGGGCAATAGTTAGGCTGGAACAAAACATCTACCAGGAGCTATAACAACAAACCAAAACTCTGACCCCTTATTTTGCCAACACTCATAATTGTGAAGATAGTAAAGAAAGTAAAACATGTCCAAAGTTCACTACTGGAGCAAAGAAGATGATCCTGCAATTAAAAATAGGTTTTCTTAAGGCTTTCTACACATTTACCAGAGATTCAAAACTAATGATATAAAAGACAACTGTTTCTAAAATAACCATTTACAATACCCAAAGTCTGTGGAATATTAATTCTGAACAAACACACAGAAGACCATATCAAGTGCAAAGACCAGAAAACTCAGCTGACAAATTCTACAGTCTTACCAAAATTGGACAAAAACAGGTTGAAAAGTGTTGCTTGGTCTTTGGGAATCTTAATTTCAGTTGCAACATTTGGAGGATTTGATCAAATTTAGCTTTAGCAGCATCGAAGCAAGTTTCCATTAGGCCTTGGCTCAACATTTCAGTTTGTTGGAGGCTGTATAACGGTGTGATAGATGTTTTCTTGGCACACTTTGATTACTGATTGGTCAATACTTTGCATTAGCAGATACTTTTTGGTGGCAATGTATTACCTCTATGTTGCTGCTGACCATATTGTTTCCCTTAATGACCATGTTTATCACCCATCTTCTGATAGCTACTGTATATCTAATCTACTATGAAGGACACATTTTCTCAAATAGTCTTTCTAAGCATGATGATGAGTTCACTGTACTCCAGCAGCTTACATCAGGGGTGCCCAAAGTGGGTCCTCGAGGGCCGGCACCCTGCATGTTTTAGTTCTCTCCCTGGTTTAACACACCTGGATCCAATGATGGCTCATTAGAAGGCCTAAGAAGCACATTGACATGCTGAAAAGGTTTTTTACCATCACCAAAGAGAGAACTAAAACGTGCAGGATGCCGACCCTCGAGGACTGACTTTGGGCACTCCTGGTTTATATGCTCATCAAACCTTAATCTATAATAGAGCACCTTTGGGAGATTCACATCACTGGATATGCAAACAACAAATCTGCAACACTGTTATGTATAAAATCTCAGAGGAACTTTTCTGACAACTTATTTAATCTATTTGCCAAATAATTAAGGCAATAGTGAATGCAAAACTGTATAAAACCCAGTATTAACAATAGGTACCTAAGTAAGTGATCAATCAGTGTACAAATCCTAAAACATAGAAAAACATGAATCTGAAATCTACACCCTCTCAGTTTAAAAGGCTGCCTAATCAGCACTGGTCCATTAATCACATTATAGGACAAATTACATTTTGAACAAATGTGGGCTGCAAAGTAATAAAGCGAATAAAACGGCCACATCCCGAGGGGTTATACATGCCAGTACCAACTTTCATGGTGATCCATCACAGTGTTGTTAGCAACAAACAGGAATCTCATCACGGCACCGTGGAAATGTCAACCAAACGCTGCAGTCATTAAGATTTATCAAGTGAGGACGATGAATGTGAGAAATGCCACTAGCAACCTCTCCAATTATTACTGATATATTTCAGCTGAACACTAGAGCAGAGGCTCGTCTACAAATTAAACTCCAGCTGATTCAGATTATCTTTATAAGCAAGTTTCTAGATCAAAATGAAGTGCTTCCACAAAGCAAATTTAAACAAAAGCAGATTTTAAAAGATACGTTTTTAGCTGGATTTTAAAGGAGGCTGCTGATCTGAGAGTCTTTGAGCCACAGAAGAGAAAAAATATTCTGCTTCTTTTAAGTTTTAGTTTTCTATCGGCAGGTCTGATTACAGGGATGTATGGACGTAAAAGTTCTGAGATGTAAGTTGGTGATGATTGGTTTAATGTTGGCTCTCCAAGACAAACCCAATTTCTTGTAAAAGGCAATGGACACAACCTGTCTACCGAGAAGGTGGTCACTTAAAAATGCTGGCAGTTTTTTTTTTTTTTTTGAGTTAATGAAAAACATTTAAAATTTTGTCTCCATGCGTCTCACGTCTCTAGCCGCTGCTTGCTGACCAGGGTGCCTGCAGCAGGAACTGCATTTCTAACCTCCTGCGTGACCATGAGATCATAAATAATTCAAACTGTCAGACTATCTAAAGGAAGAACCATTTAATACCCCAACCACTATGTTTCCTGTGTTGGTAGCGTTCTCTTTTTTAATTATATACTCATTGGTGTTTCCAGTTGTAAATCTTGTGTGATGAAAAAGCCTTTTAAAAGCCATTACAACTCTGAAATGCCCGGCCAGGCATGCTGAGAGCAGATAAGGGAGAAAAATAGTCTGGACTAATTCACATCCTTCCTGCATGGAAACTGCAGGATTTTTCAGAGTAATATGGAGTTTGGTAGCTGCCCTGTGATAGAAAACAACCTTCATTGTGATCGATTTACTCATTACGCGGTAATAGGAGCTGCAGTTTAGCAGTCATGTTCAGAAGCAGACGGACCACGCCCCTGTGCTGCGTCCTCGTGATGTCTGCTGGTCCACTCTGCCGTGATAAGCTCTCCTACAGCTGTTTGTTCATTTCTTCACATCCACAGACACCTCTGCTGTCCTCTCTTAATCCTCTTCATTTGCTTCCATTCACTGTTTGACCCTTTCAGTTCTTGCTCTTGTTTATGTTGCTTACCTACAAAATGGCATCATTGTGGAGTAATATGAGAAGAGAGCTGCAAAGGATGCTGTAATTTTCACAGTTTTGACTGTTATTAGGTGTGTGTGTGTGTGTGTGTTGTATGTTCTAACAGGATGAGTCAGACTGCTTCTATCATATCAAATGCTAACGTCTACTCTTTCTGTTTTTTACCTTCACTCCACCTGTCTCCATCCACTGACTAGAGTAACAGGCACAAAATAAACAACTGAAATAAATCAGATGTACATATCACTTTTATCCAGGGCTGCTGAGAGGAAACAGTCTGTTGACCCTTCTTGTTTATTCAATTGATGAATCAATCTCTGCAGTTTGTATTGCATTTCTGGAAAGTAAATATTTGTATATGCATCTTGGTTATTTCTGTTTCCCGGTACGGAGCTGCTTTAAAGAACACTCAAAAAATTTTCAACAGGGTTAAGGTCAGGGCTGTAACATCTGATGCAAAACCTGTTTTGATATTTATTTACTTTTTTCACCTTGACATCATTATTCTTTTGTACCATTCAGTGGTGATGAAGTTTAAACTGTTAAGCTGTTCGTGGCGAGGAAAGAATGTGGGAACGGTACAGGATTAAATGAATAAATAGATTTCACAAGGCCCATCATGACCCTTATTTTAGAAAACGTTTGTTTGGTCCACCGGTGAACTTGGATTTTGAAACAGGTGCTTATTTTTTGTTTGGCTCCCAAATGTGAGCAAACTTCGTTGATATTCCGCTAATGTCAAAAAAAACTGTTTTGTGCTGTGTTTTGATTTTCAAGGAAATGCAGTTAAAATTACATGTCATTAAGTCTGTTCAATAAGTTAAGAAAACATGCCGCACCGTTATCCTCCTACCACTTCCTGTCATCTTATTCATTTTTCTGCCAGTATTAACCTCTGACCACGTGACTCATGCGATGCAAAAAACATGTTTACATTACATTTTTGTGAAACACACTAATTTCTACGCAGCTGAAAAAAAACAATTTTAAAAACTTGCCATGTTTTTGCTGTATTTCCATTAAGCAAATTTCTTTTCGTAATTCCAATTTGCACAATTTTGAGGTCAATGGAAACGCAGTTAGTGCTGCAGAATTCAACATTCATTCATACAGTGGGATATATTTGAGCGTCTGTGACCCTTAGATTGTTCCTTTTACAGTCAAACCATAATCCTGGTTAGAAATTATTAAAAAAGAGGATAATTTAATGCTAGCTTTGGACAAAACGTTTGGCTTTTCCTCTTTTAATCTTCCGAGTCCTCGGCGAGTGGCGGCGTGCTGCTAAAACAAAACAACAACAAAGCGTGTTGACGTCACAGATCACAGAGTTTAATCTCATACAAAGCAATCGACAACAAAGCTGCAGAGGAACAGAGATATGCATTTTTCTCATAAAAATAAAGACACACAAGGGGAAGACAAACAAACACGAAACAAAGACAAAAAGGCAAAAAATAGCGGCCGCTCTCTCTCTCTTGGCGTGCTCCGTGTACGTAATTTTATACTGTTAAGAAAAATGATTATTTTTTGGTGTTTAATACAGCTAATCCACGACATGTGTAAAGGTATAGCCAACATTTTAATTTGGAACAGTTTCTGTTGAGCATTTGGGAATTCAGCAGACAAAGTAGGGCCCTTTTTTCCTCCCCCTTTTGACAGACACAGCAATAAAATTTACAGTCCGAAAGGGGTTGGAGACTTCTTGGCGCCTCTCCCGTATCAGGCGGAGAGGGACACGAAGTGGTTCCCCCTTTCGTTTGGACAAAAAACAGATCACCTTAGAAGCTGAGCTGTAAGAAGGGGAGTTTCCGGGGTTTTCTGGGGGGCCGAAACAGGTCCCTGATTGGTCAAAACAACAGAACGCTTTTTTGCATATATTAAATAGGGAAACGCCTCTTACATTTAAAAATACAGGTCAGCAAGCCAGCGAAAGAGTTTTTTTCATCTTTTCTCCACGTGGGCGCCTTTGTCTGTCTTTGTGTTCGTTTGTCTTCTCTTGTGTGTCTTTATTCTTATGAAAAATGCATATCTCTGTTCCTCTGCAGCTTTGTTGTTCATTGCTTTGTATGAGATTAAACTCTGTGATCTGTGACGTCAACACACTTTGTTGTTGTTTCGTTTTACCAGCACGCGGTCGCTGCACGTCGCCCACTGAGAACGTCACTCGTCGAAGATCCCGGGCAAAATTAAAAGAGGAAGCAGGAGCCAAACGTTTTGTCCAAAGCTAGCATTAAATAATTACCTCTTTTTTTAATAATACCAAATAGGTGTTTCCCTATTTAATTTATGCAGCCAAGGTGTTCCTTTCTTTGACCAATTAGAAACTCCGTAGGGACTCAGAGAAACTTGGAACTCCCTGATTTACGGCAAAGATGTCTGGTTTTTGTCTAAGTAAAAGGGCGGACCACTTAGTGCTCATCTCTGTCTGATACGGGGAGATCCCTGGTGCCAAAAAGTCTCTTCCCCCATCGGAATGTTACTTTTATTGCTCTGTGTGTCAACGGGGGAGGAAAAGGGCCCTGCTTGTCTGATGCCTGCTTATTCAGCTCCTTACCGCATCTCAGACAAAACCTGTTCCAATAAGAGTGCTAAATATAACTTTACACATGTCGTAAGATTAACTGTATTAAGCACTAAAATTAATCATTTTTCCTTAACAAAATCAAAACTGATTTTGAAATTGAGAAACAAGGCTAATACTGAGCACAAATTTCCTGATGCTGCATCCGCAACCTTGTTAAAAAATGCGTGGACCATGTTTAAAAGCTGCTGTGCCAGCTTACCAACAAATTAATATAATTCTAATGTTGTATATTTTCCTCCATTAATTACCAGTGCAGTCACCAAACATCCACATGTCTAACCAGAAATGGAGACAATCTGAATCTGAATTCCAGCTCTCATCATTTCTCTTCTTTCAGATTCTGATCCCAACACAACACATTTGGTTACTTGTTTTCCTATTAAGTGGTCGTAGCAGGTGATATGCAGGCTTTGGCCTACATTCGGCCCCTGCTCTTCTCCTCTGGAAACCCCTCACGGGAACAGCATACGCCACCGTGTTTGAGTGGCAGCTCTAAATATGGCCTCGAACTCTGTCCCTGTTGAGTTTAATGCTTGTCTCTTTCCTTTGAGCTCAGATGTAGTAACACTGTTTTTTCCTCTCTTGTTTTTACACAAAACCTTTATTAGGAAAGTGCTACTTATATAGAGTTGCCTAATTGGCTCCCAGGTGTCACTGCCAAGAGAATTGTGGATATTATTGTCTTTGTACACCTACCTAGGTTTAATGACAACCACTGACTTTGAAGTCAAAGGATTGCGATATGTACAATGTGATAAAGTATTTGGCTTCTTAAGGATTTTGTTTTTTCAGTTTTTGGACTTTTGTTGAGCTTAATTCCACAAAATACTTTTCAAATGATGATTTGAATACATTTGATGTGCGGTGACTTTGACCAAACTTTGTGGAAAAAGCAACTACACGCAACATAAAAAACAGTGGCACGTCATATAGCATACGCATAATTTGTAAACATAACAGGAGAAGATGTTTCATAAACTCTCTTCATTCCTTCATATTTAGATGCACATCAAATGTGGTTTCCCTACAGGAAATCACAGCCAGACATTCACCATGTATTTGGTGAAAATTTGAAGATAATTAATTCAACAGCAGACTAATGTTAGTGACAAGGACACTAAGATGACAGGATAATAAAAGGTAAAACTTGATGGAAACTAAAAAGGAAAAGAAAAAAGCTGCAAATAAAAAAAAGTAATACAGAGAAAATACTTTGAAGTGTCAGAGAAGTGAGACGTAAAGCACAGAAATACAAATTTTCGGCTCTGTTCAAGTGTTGGGTTTTCATCTTCTGCCATGTTCTGCATTCTCAAGCATTGCTGTCTTTTTTTCCGGCTGATCTCTCCCTGCCTGTGGTTTATTCCCTATCTTTTTGTTCCCATCTTCGAAACCCTTTGACCTGTAATTAAACTGCCTGTGACATATGAGTTTCTGTCTCCTGACGGTGAAATCTTTCTCTTCCTTTCATGTGAGCTGTCAAGTAGCAGAATTGGGTTTAAATGTGACATCGCAGAGCTATGAACTCTCCCACATAGGTGGGGAAAACATGAAAGAAAAAGGAAAAGCTAAATCTAAATGCAAAGAGAAAATAAAAGATTAGATGTTTTTTAAAAAAGCATCGTCCTTTAGTTTTTTGCAAAACAAAATCATCTTAATTAGGCAATCAATAAAGAACATAAAAAGTGTATGATTTATTAATACAAGTACTGATTGAAAAATTTGTCATAAGTAGGACTCCAACTCAATTATTAGAAAGCAGCATATTCACATAAGAAATGATTTTTCTTTCTGACATATTGACTTAGATGTTAAAAATCAATTAAGTGGAAATAATTCGTAGAGAAACTAAAAATAGTTCATGCACTTCTCAAAATAAAAAGCAGGTTCCACAAGACAAGTAATAAAATAAGAAGATGCTATTTTTGGACAAATTAAGTTGGTTATGCTAGTGTCAGAGGCGTGTTGATGTTTGGAGCAGTTTGTTTACCTAAAATGTTCATGGACACAATCATTTCGGAGTCAGAAACTATCTGAAATTTTAAATGATGAGTGCCCTTTGTCAGATTGAAAGTAGATTTTGAAAACAAAAACCTTCTCGCAAGCATTAGACAAACTTTTTATTGGTCTGATTTAATATCCTAAAAATAAAATGTATGTTTTCATAGGCAGGTGGAAAACCATAGTAGAAATAAATGCTTTCAAACTTTCCATCTGTGTGTTAATCTATGTGTGTTTCACTCAGGGATAAAGTTCCTGAAATAAATGGGCTTTTTAATAATATTCTAATTTATTGAATTGGTCTGTATTTATGTCAGAATGTAATTTTAAGTGGGTTCCAAATGGAGAATTGGAAGCAAGAGGTGAAATAAAGATTCTTAAATAAATAATAAAACAATCATAATGTGGCATGAAAGTATAAGGACAAAGAATCAGCAGAAAAGCAGCAGACAAATAACATAAAAAGAAACAAGCAAATACAATAATAGACAGAGTGATTGCAGACAAAGAAGATTGTATTTTTACATTGCAAACTACAGTGAGAGGATCATCCAGGGGAGGCTTTGCTTTGCACATGTGTAACCAGGTGAAAAAATGGGTACATGTCAGAAATGTGTTTTCTAAACCCTGTTTTGCTTTGGTTCGCCAACTGGTTGCAATTCTTGTTTTTGCCAGCATGTGGTGCTGTTTTACAGAGAGGTCAAAAGATTTCAGGAAGTAGAAAAAAACCCTCTTTGTGTGTGTACCGTGGCATTCTTAGAAAAGCGGAAGAGAAGGACATATTTGTGTGCCGAGACCTGGTGAAAAAGATGACTACATGGCCACCTGAGCTGAGAATCCAAGTGTTCGGTAATGTCGAAGCTGAATTATCTTCCGTGAACAAAGCTAAGGAGAGGATGTTAATGTTATGTTTTTCTTTGTTTGTCCTCCTTTTTCCTCCTGCCACTGCCGTTTAGTAAACCCTTTGTAAGAGTTTATTGTTTTTAAGTGAAAAAAGAACACTTTTCTCTCTTTCTGAGTAGCAAAGAAACAAATATAAATGACCCGCATTCTATCAATATAAAGCCTCAGCTTCAGTGAAGATGGCGGGCTCACATGTAGCAACGTAGCTTCACATACAAAACTAAAGGACCCATTTTATTTGAAGCTCCGTGTGCTGCATTACTCCCGGCTTCACATGCATGAATCCTTTGCAGTCCTGAAACACAATGTGCTTTCTCCAGAAATCTCCAAAAGTCTCCAAGAACATCAGAAAAAAAAAAAGAATCAAAGGTCTGCGAAAAGTCACAAGACTGGGTCTGAAAACTCACTAAAAAGTTGATAAGATATGAACACATCAGATGTTGGTTTTGATGTCATTTATTTTGTATTTCAAAATTGTCCTGAGCAGATGTGAGTAAAAGGTGATAAAGTAAACTTGATAAAGTCAGCATATCTTTACTTTTAATTCAAGTACACTTTAACTTCACTTTTTGTCCATCAATAAATGCAGTGAATGACCTGAGTTCTTTAATCCTCTGCTAAAGACCAGTGGGGAAAAATGAAACCAGACTTCAAATCTGTGAGAAAGTCAGAAATAATGAAGCATGGAAGAAATAATGTGCAGCAAGAGAGAGACCTTTAGACTTTAGAGGCATTTAGCTGTCGTGCATTAAACCGGCAGACTGCTTCATCTACTTTCTGATGCCCACACAAACTCATTAGGGTCAAATCTCTTTAATGACTTTCTTGTTACTTATTACAGAAATGTGTGTTTGCATACTAACCACTGTTAGAAGTCTAATGTCCCCAGGTTTTCTGTTCACATATTTGTGCACAAGCTCACTCCCACTCTTCTGCTTTTTTCAGTATGACTCACAGCTTGTCAAAGTATTTTAGGACTCAGTGCTGAAGTTTTAGTGGCCAGTGGCGACATGACTTGAATTATATCATTTATCATTTCTTACATGAATATTTAAAGTAAACGCATAAAAACCTAGACATTTGTAAATGCATATAGATCTGATGCAGGCCCAGAATATAAGTGCCAACGAAGACTTTTCCTGCCTCTTATATCACAGCAGCTTTAATTATATATCTGCATAGATAATGTGTATAGCTGCTAAAAGGTTTCATAAGTCCTAGATGACTTTAATCTTATTAAACTATTCTATAGTTGAAAGCATGCCTTGCAGAAAGCTGACCCTATAATCAGTTTAAGGTCCTGACTAATCAATAAAAAAACGACTGCAGGAAATTGTTTATTATCAAATGTGGAAATTTTAGCCTTCTTTTTGGCTTGATTTGTACGAGGCGATTTCTGCTGTGCTCATATTTCATGTTGAAAAGAGAAACGCTTTAGCAATGCACCACATAGTGAATATGAGCGAGCTAGTTATTCAGCTACACTGCATTTTTTTTATTTTAAACCCTGATCAGGATGCAAATACTTGGTTTGTACCTTAAGTCACAAGAATAGTTCTACTGACATAATTCCCACTAATATTATAAAATAAGAATTATGAGGTTTTGTTAAAAAAAAACTAGGATCTCTACAGTTTGACATAGGAGGGAATGAAAGCAAATCAATATAAAATAAAAAGTTTAGTGCTGTGGTCATTACTAATTGTGTTAAAATTACTTGATTAAAATTTCAGCATTATCTACGTGCCTCTTTTTACGTTCCAATCTGAAACGTATAAAGTCATTGTGTGATGCAGGTTACTCAAATTACACTTTGGGACAAAATATGAACAAATACAATAACTATTTTCAGGCAACTACAGAGGAACAAGCAGGTCAGTTTCAGTCAGAAATAAAGGTAAAACACAGGTGGCAAATAAGAGAAAGCAATAAGTAAAGTATTTCAGTTAGGATCTAAAGCAAACAACAACAATGAAATTGCTTTCACGTTGCAAATTCACTAAGAAAATGGCAACTGGACATAAATAGAAAGTTCTCTGAAACAATCAATGTAAATCAAAAACCAAGAGGCATCCCAACAAAACCAGAAGATAAAATTTCTCAAGAACAGCTCAGCTTATACCATCAGACAGCCACGATCAGAAAACTGGATATGTGCAGCTACTTACAGGCCTATAGGTCAATAGTGCTAAAAATAAACACTGAGTGTTTCGTGATCACAGACCGTAACTTACCATTATTTAAAAATGTGGACTCTGTGACGTTGCTGCATCTTTTTCTGTCTTTAATTAAAACTCTCTCTGTTCAAACAGAAGCTAAAAACAAAGAAGTCACAGAACTGCAGTAGCTTGCTGTCATGTCACAACTGTGACCCAGTGTTAGCTGATTCTTGTGTTCCAAGTCAACATCATGAAATCACCTTATTTTAATTTTAGGAACATCTCAGATGTCAAAAATAAACTCAGCCTATTTTTAAAACAAGCCTCGAGAAGCCGCACAGCAAAGAGAAGAAGAATCATAAAAAGGAATGAGATGAAGAATCTGATCAGTTTCAGCCACATACACAAAAATACAACATTTCAATTTTGATCTTAAAACCCCAATAAAAGCTACGACTAATTTGGGAGTGACTTAAAAAGCTAAAGGACCTTACACTTTAACTATACTCAGAATGTAAGCTTTTGACTGAATCTAACATAAATAATTAAGTGTATCTAGACCAGGCAGACTAAACAAAATGTTTAGTAAATGATTTTTGTGTGATGTGACTCAACCCCACTAAGTCAACACTGCATCCACAACAGATCCGAGAGGGAAACCCAGACGTTTCTCTGCACTGTCATCCTTTCCAACTCATTCAGGGGGACAGAAGGGATAAACAGTTCCTCCAGTAAAATCTGGGTCTGGCCCGGGATTTCCTCCCAGTGAGTCTCTCAGAAAACCTCCTAATCCCACCAAAACCATCTGAACTGACAGATTTCAATGTGAAATTGAATTTAGGATCCCATTATTCTTTTGGTCATGATGACTATGCCAGAATGCAGACAGACTTATAAAACTTTTAAGCTTTTTAGCTTAGCTCTTTTATTCAACTTGTCAAACAAGAGCAACACCTGCAATACAGCAAACAAAGTCCCAATCTGTCTAATATTCCCTACTCTGTAGTACCATCATTCATGAAAATTGGGTTTATATACAGATGCATGAATATTCTGTCATGAATTGTGTGGATTGATGGCTGGACGACACAGGAACTAAATTAACACACATAAAAAAACAAATCCTCACACATACATGGTTTTATTTTATTTTACTTTCTCTAAAGTTGATATACAGCTCTGGAAAAAATGAAGAATCGACTGCACTGAATCCCATTGAAAACCTCCAGGTTATTCTACCAAATATTGTTTGCTGAACTCTTCTTGAGTTCAAACATTCGTGTTGTTGTTTCTAAATGAATATGAACTTTGTTTCTTTGCATCATTTGAAGTCTGAAAGCGCTGCATATCTTTTGTTATTTAGACCATTTCTCATTTTCTGCAAATAAATACTAAATCTTTGCTTGGAATTTCGGAGACATGTTGTCAGTAGTTCATAAAATAAAAGAACAATGTAAATTTTACTCAAACATATACCTATAAAAAATAAAATCAGAGAAACTGATAGTTTTAAGTGGTTTCTTGAATTTTTCAAGAGCAGTATATGTTTGACGTCTGTACCGTTTGAGCATAATATTGGTTTGAAACTAACCAATAATATTGGATAATATTGGTTAATGTGGTTTTGATGGATGACAGACAAAGCAGGACTGACCGGCCAATGTTCCCACTGCTGATCCCAGCACAGCGTGGACGCCCAGCAGCGGGGAGTAGAGAACGACGGCCCCCAGGATGAGGAGAGAGGGTCCGAGGGCCTCAGTAGCGTAGATCTGACCCACACCGAGAGGAATGCCACGGATCACCTGGGCAGGTGTAAAGATTTTAGGGAAAACTTGGTGCAATGGGAACTAAAATTGGCATTATGAAAACTTTAAAACAGACTTTTATGAAAAGCACAGCTAAATATGCTGCTGCTCTTTTCTTTTATAAATCATCTTTACTCCCCTCCACCTCTTCCTGCTTAAACACCTTTAGTGATAAATGGTGCCTTCCCAGCAGTCACTCAGCACCGGAGAGTTGCCATGGTGACGTGAAGGCTGCACCTGCACATCGCTGATATTTACAAGTCATAAATGGTCTTTGATTACACGGCAGCCTCACTACTGCTTTTGCTTCGGTGTGTGTGTGCATGTAGGGGTGTGTGTGTGTGTGTGTGTGTGTGTGTACGCATCTATATGCCTGTAAGATTTAATACTCTGTCTGAGCAGGCTGAGCGCTTTCCTCAGACTGAATCTGAGAGCATTAAATATAAATAGGACAGACGTCACCTCCCCCCCCAAACCCATCTAGGGAGAGAACCGGAGGAGAGCTGGAAGATGGCTGGAATAAAACGAATGGAAGAGAGGAACAGAACCGAGAAAAATGAGAAATATTGGTCTTTTTTACTAGAGCCATAAATGAAATCTATGACTTCAACCGTCTCTGTAAATGGAGAGCATAAATTAAGCTACTTTATGAGAAAGGAGGGGAAAATCATTTTAACAAATGGATAAAGATGTGAAAAACGGAATGAGAGTAAAAATGGCATCACTACAGAAGAGAGCAGAATCAAAGCGATAAGAGAAAGATTTTTAGTGTTTAACAAGAAATAAGAAATGTTTAAATAGGAAGGAGTGTCTTATCAGCCCACAAAGACTTGAAAATGAACAAATTGAAATGAGCTCAGAGAAGATAAGGGCTAAATGAATAACGATTCATGAAGGGAGAGAAAGAGATAAGAAAATCTGAGATGTTAGAGCTGAAACTTGTGGAAGTGGTTTAGTGTGATGCTTGTTATTAACATAATGTTTAAATTTTATTAACATAATGTTTAAATTTTATTAACATCGTGTTTAAATTTTATTAACATCATGTTTAAATTTTGATATTCAGGACACCAAGCGGAGTTGAGAGGATTTTTTTCAGCATCAGAGCTCAGCGTCAGTTTGGAGATCATCCTTCAGAGACAAACAGTTCGTCGTCCCAAAACAAAACAGCTTCTTACTTAAAGGCTGACTTACAAATCGGCTTAATTATATTCACAAGGGCAAACTAATGAGGAGGGAATTTCTGTTACTAAAGTGACATTGCATAAGCCTGTTTGACTGAATCTAAAGATAAAATTATAATTCTGTTGAATCCAACATTTATATTATTTAATGTAAATGCATTGCTTCCTATAAATATTGTGGCATACTGCAGAACTACTAACTTGCATTTCGATTAGACATTTTTAATCTTTTGTGTAGTTGCTGTATGTACTTATGCATATATTTGGATTTTTTTTTGCATCTATATTACAAATGTAAGTTTTACAGAATGCTGTCATTAGGTTGGTTGAAAATCCATCATCTATGTTTTTTGTTTTTTTTAAAAAAGGCTGGAAATTAAAATTCTGCTCCTCTTGAAGCCCTGAAACCGCAGCTGGCAAACAGGATCCACTCAAACTGCAGCAGCTGGTGCATCTGCTTACTGTTGTTGGACCAGCAGCTTTTTGCAAAAGAATTTTCTCTAAATAGTTAAATCATAAAAGCAACCTCTTGTTTTTTTAGAAGTTAACACTGTAAAACTGTATTTTCCATTTGGTCGTGTCGGGGGATAATCCTTACATGTTCAGTTCTTGCTATTGAAACTGAACAAAGTAAAACTTTGACGTGTAAATAGACCTGAAAACTGGGATGTAATCACACTACAACTCTAATTTAAACAACATGTTAAATATTACTGTTAATAATGAATATAACTTTGAACCAAGAGCTTCAGTTATGATTGCAGCTCAGAAAAGCAGATCTGCCTGAGTTACTTATCAGTCACTTCTGGAGGCGTCCAGCTGTGTTGTTCCAGTTTAGTTTTGTTTGGGTCAGTATTTGTTATTTGAGGGATTTTTTGTTGGGATTTATGGTTGATCTGTTTTCTCTTTTTGTGTTTTGTGGTTCAGCTTTGATTAAGTTCACATAAATTCATGTTGCATTGGCATTGTTACATTTTCTGACTCTGTCCATTTTTCCATTCATTCTTCCCTGACACCGACTTTTAGTTACACATTAATACATGTTCTTTTTTAAGTCTTTTCGTATGCAACCATCCTAGGTTTTCATTTACCTGATCTTCATCCTTCCTGGCTAAAGTTTATTGCCCAGTAGTTTCCAGATTTGTTTCATGTCTCCAGTTGTTGAATTTCTCTTTGTTGAACTTAAACATAGCAGATTCCCTACAGGTATCTGTTACTGGAAGGTTGTTGATTTAGCAAGAAACCTTGTAAATTAGAGACTGAATTAGGAAGAAAAAAGCTTGAGATGAAGCGTCACTGCAACACAAACTTAAATTTGAAACTGTGCTCACAACGAGATCACTCAGACAAATTGGAGTTTCTCAGATCTGTCTGTGGTAAACTACTATACCACTCGTAACTTCAAGGCAAAATATCTCATATTAAAAACAATCAATGATGGCAGTTCACTTAAAGGCCGCTCTTTTTTTTTTTCTCAGAGTAAATCTTCTTGCTCCAGGAAAGCGTTCGCCTTAAGACGAAAAGATCAAACAGAATCGAGTTTTGACCTTTTCAGCTGACAGAGGTTTGCGTCTTTATACAAGAAAGCATATTAACTCAGGATTTCTGTTCCACTTGTTGAGGCTGTTGCAGAGAAATACATGAAAAAAAGTATTTAAAACTGTTCACTCACTTTTCTGACATTATCATTGAGACACGTGACTTTCGAAAAATCCTTGAAAAGCTTGAAGATGACAACTCAAATAAATGTGAGTAATATCTCCTGCGTTTAATTCACAAGCGTTCTGTTTGTAATATATAAATAAATATAAATTATAGAAGTATATTATTATGAAAACACCCACTAACACTCAAACTGCTGTTACTCTAACAGACAAAAGTCACTTTTCAAGAGGTATTTGACCTTTTTCATTCTTTTCTGCAGCTGATGATGGAGGGCCACACAAATCAAGAGGGTCAAAAGATCAACATGCAACCTTTTGCAAAAAGGTAGCTTTTTATCTAAACGCTAGAGCACAAAAAATATGTTTTTAAATTCAAAGTGTTTCCATGGTGTTAAGCCAGGGAAACTGATCTTTTTGACCAAGCAGAGTCAAAGCTTTGGTTGTATTTTGTCTCTGAGTTTCTACTGGCTTTCAGTCAGTGTTTGTTTAGGATTCAGAGTTTGGAAGACTTCGGCTCAGTGTACATGCTCTGCTGTTGCACGTTTACGTTGCATAAAAACTTTATTTTTCTTTTCTGCAAACTGATGAACACCTCGCTTTTCAAAAATGAAAAAATATATATATTCCAGGTACTACATACTGTGCTTCACTTCAATATTTGTGACTATGAACTGAGAAAACATTTGATTGCTCACAAATACCTTTAGTCTTTTCACAAATGTGTAGTGCTGCCGGGTTGTGGTTTTATGTTCCCCTTCCTAAAGATTGTCTTGAACAATTTTATTATTTTTAAATGCAATCTGGGTGGACATGCAGTCCATACCGGTTAGTTTTGTCCTCACCTCGACTGCTATAAGTGCTGTGTCATTAGGCTCTACTGCCCCCGGTGGTATTACTGGGTTGTGAGGAAAATAAGGGTTGTTCGTTCCAGTGCATAGGAGGTAAAGGACGATAATGATGTTGAAGGGAAACACGGCAGCAGGCAAGTCCCAGTGGTCCAGTAACATTGTGAGCCCACTGAACAGAAAGACACTGGGAAAATGAAAGAAGAATGAAAAGAACTATAAGCTTTTAAAATAAATAAAAACACTTTCAAATGCAATATGCTGAAAAGCCTGTTTTCATTTTTGATACGAATTGAAGTCAAACTCAGAAACATGAAATGTCTGCCAACTTGTGTTTGTTGAAGTAAAGAAGAAGCATATCAGAGGGGTGTGTTCTTTGGATGGAAAACATTTTGCCCGAAAAGAATGTGTGAAGTATGTTGATATAGTTCAGAGAAATATTATCACGTGACCTTTTCATTGGCAGCAACTGTTTTTTTCAAAGACATTTAACAACTTTTTATTTGAGCAACGCTAAGTGGTGCGAAGCTGATGAGAAGCTAACATACACGCTACAAGGTCATCAGGGTCATTTTGGTTTTTAGCTTTAAAAACATTCTTCTTCCAGGGTGGACTGATTGTACCACATACAACTTCAATCATTAAAAAAGTCAACCTTTTTACATACTGTTTCAAATATATACACAATTCTACTTAATACATGTAGATTAGTTAAAAGTTAAACACAATAAATAGATTTAAAACACACTCACTGGTGCTTTTTAAGTCACAGATGCCACCCTCTATACTTTAAATTGTTATTGGGGATTTTTATTGTTTTGGGGATATTTTTGTCTACCGCTCTGGGCTCCTGCACAAACAGCATATATGAGATTCGTACCATGTAGCTGAGGCCAAGCAGGCAGGCAGCAGCAGCCACCAGTACCAGTCTCCAGCTGAGCTGAACACTCCCATCAGAAGAGCCACCAACATGCCGTTGAATCCGTGAAGACCTCCTGCCACGTCGCCACTGGACACAAACACAAGAGCTCAAATGCAACTTGGCTGTTTCATGATGAAAAATTATCACTTAGCAACTTATAAAAACATAATTATGGTCAACTCTTTATGGATCCTCATAAAACAAACGTCCCTGTTTTAATGAGCAGCAACTTGAGAGTGAAGGTAAATGGATCCTGCATCTCATTTCTAAACACCTTGACCTCCAGATGAGAAGTGTTTTTTTTTATGCCATAGAACAAGGATAGGCATTAGCATATTTCACAGTGGGAGGCATACATTGTAGTACAGCTTTAAGATAAGAAGCGTGAACTTAAAACTGCATTCAGACATGATTCAGTGAACTTTACCAAAAATATTCACCCGAACCACTGATTTCTCGCAACAATTTTCAAATCACCATTTGCTGTTTTTATGTGAGTTTGGATCTCTACAGCGGTGTAAACTCCACCTGTCCTGTCCAATGATGACAGCTGTGAGCGTTGAGGCCAGTACACCCAGAGATCCCAGCAGGCCCTGCCAGGGGGAAGCCCAGTACAGGGCAGCCAGGATCAGAGCTCCGCTCAGTGGGTTGTTGGCCAGAATCACTCTGGCAACCCCTCTGAGCCCCCACACAGCCAGCTGCAGCACAAACCACTTTTCTGGGCAGGAAACAAAAGACAAATATTCAAACATGTTATTAAAAAAAATAACATGTCTGACAAACTTATTCCTCTGTTGTGTTGTTTTCTTGTTAGTTCAGGATGTTTTGTAAAGTGACTGGAAAAAGATCTTAATGATGAATATGTTGTGTTAGAGGCAGAGTGCAGGCGTCCTCGCTGTGGGAGCTCTGCTGTGATTATATCTGCATATTTTACCAGCACCGTAAGCATTTCTAGCCGAGGCTATTCATGTTTTGCACACACATTTTATCGTTCTATATTTTAAAACTTGGTGAATAATGTTTTTTAAAGTAGCACAAAAGTCCAAATTTGCTTTTTCTTTCCCTACCCTGCGTGTATTTATCCAAGTGCTCCATGTCTCCAGTGCACAGCATCAGACCATCCAGCACTCGCCAGCTGAAGCTGGCCCGACTCCTGCCGGCCTCCTCCACCTCTGTTTTGGTTTCTATCCACATTTTTACAGCTGCAGGTCCTCCTTACTCCAAACAGGAGAAAAAATGTTCTCCTAATCCAGAAAGCCTTCTCCTTTATGTGCCCCTCAATCCTGTTTTTGTCCTTCTGCTCCGTCTTTCTCCTCTTCCTTCTGCTTCATCGCTTCTCCTCCTCCTCTGCCTCTTCTCTCTCCGCGAAGGGGTGACTTATAAACCGGTGGGTGATGTATTCACTCAGCCTCATGTGCCAGAGTTGAACAAAGTTCAACACTGTCAGCTGTGTGTGTGATCACAGAGTGGAGCATTAGTCCCAAATCCTGTTCCTGCCCTGATGTTACATTTCACAGTCAGCCTGTTTGCTCTCTCTTCTGTTTCAGGCCCACAGACAGTTCCTCACCTGCTGTTTGTCCATTTGAGCTACTCATCCACTTTTTATTGCGCCATGTTGATGAATATTTGTCTTCCCTTCATTCATAAAACCCATTAGCAGCCTTTGCTGCTGAAGTCTTAATCTTTAACACGGGTATCTTTGCTGCTTAAACGGAAATATTACTGACAGAGTCAATGTGACCGATCTAACGCATCCATGGTTGGTACTCATATTTTTGTACCTGCTTCATGACTAGCACAAGGCAAAACTGGTGTCAACAAGCATAGTTTCGTAGATTTCAAGGTTTCAGAGCATTCCTCTGACATTTATTGCCATGAAAGCATCAAACACATCCTGCCAGTTTTTCAGCTGCACATCCATGATGCTTAGTGATGCTGATCATTGCATTGACCACAGTTTTTTAAAATATATTTTTTTATATCAACCCTTGGTAATATAAAAGTTGCATTTTTCTATTTTCTCTGCGTGAGATTATCCTTTTGCAATGAAAAGTACATCTATTTTAAGCCTTTTTGCATGCGTCTATCAGGGAATTGAATAGCTAAAGGGCACAATATTTTTGTCTGAGATGAACTGATATGAAAAGCCAAAGTGAAGAAAGTAAAGACAATAACAACATGTCAGGTACAATCCCTCCATCAGAGTTAGGATCTAAAAACCTCGTCTTTACTGATGGAAACCTTCGTGACATTCCAAAATGCTCTGACAGCTAATCGCTCTTCTGCTTTGCCCCGTTTCGTTTATGTTTTATTAGCCTCAGTAAATATGTCCTCCTCCCCTCTGGCTCTATACGCTCCCTGACACATTTCAACACCTGTGGAGCAACAAAAACTAGCGACAGATGGGTACAGAGTGAGCGATATTAAGAGAAAGGATGCAGAACTACTCAGATGTGTAAATGTGTTGGTTTTACTGAGGTGAAAAATAAATCTGATGTCTTTGCACATCAAATTAGGGAATACCACCATATGTTCAGTAATTAATATTTGACTAAGGTGAGCTAAGGGCTCTTACTGGTGATTATTGACTGTCTATGCACAGCACAGTGTTGATCTGCTAAACTGTGCTTTAAAGCAACTGGATCCCATGGAGAAAATTTTACACTAACTCTGAAAAATAAAGATTAAACAGTTTGACTCTTTTCTCTTAAAGGAAAAATGTTAAATAGTTCAATTCTGGTGGTAGATCACAAACAAGAACAATTACTACATCTTTTTTAAAGAAACTTTCTCATGTTCACCTTGTGAATTGCAATAACATTGGTTCATTTATTTATATCTCCAATGAGGAACGCTTACCCAAACAATTTTAATCCTGCTGGAAGGAAATTGATGTAACACTGATTATCAGTAGTATTCATGCTTTTAAGAGCAGCAAATTGTTTAGGAATGACTTAGGAGGAAGAAGGGAAGCAACTAACACACTGGTGTAGAAAAAAGGTTCATTCTACTTAGAAATATTTAACAAAGCACCAATTTTTTTCTATAATGTTTGCAGTCAAGAAGCCACAAAAGTCAGTGTGTCTTTTCATCGGCTTCCATATGGGGGAGATTTTCTGGGCCAAATTTGGGCCCAATTGAACATAGTTAAACACCACTGGGTGTTATCGTGAAACAGGGCTTGGATGACTTAATGCTTGGTAGCATTTATTCTTAAAAACCTCCAATAGAAGATCCCCTTGAAGGATAAGAGGTCATCATTCTAACTAGAAGAGTCAAAATGATGACAATGAAACCAATAACGAAACAACTCTAGTGGTTTTCAAAATTTTGAATTGCCAAAGAAAATGTATTTATGTAAAACCAATCCTAACATCAAGCCTGATTCTTCAAGGCTTAGCTTTAGAAAAATGAGTATTTTGTCTGACCCATCAGTGTTTTCTTTCACTCTGTCAGATGACAGACTGTGAATGTTTTGGATGAGTGTGTAACATGTGTAATTACAATGTATCAGACAGCTCCAGCAGATTTGCTTTTCCCTCGATGCCCCTTCTGAAAACTGTGCCACCGTTGGAAACACACAGCATGAGTTCGACTGTCTGACAGGCTGCAGCTCTCAAAGGCTGAACATAATAATCCTGCAGAGCTGATGTAAGGATGCCCCTCGCAATTGAGGCGTCAAACAAAAGATAGATTAACAAACAATATATTTTTCTCTTATGCCGTATACTTTCAAAAGAAATCTAAAGTTCTTACTTACATAAGAACCATAACATGTACATATATTTTTTTTAGCTGTATGATAATGTAATTGTACAAGGACAGAGTGTCAATTGATCCTCTGAATACTGGAAGGAACGTGAGGCAGGTTTGAGAATACATAAATATATTACAACATTGAGATAACGAGCAAAACTAATGTGAGCATGTGTACCAATTTTCAAAAATTCCCCAAAGTCACTGAGACATATAATTACCAAGGTTTTGCTCAACGAATCCAATTTCTAAAGCTAATGAAGCATGAGGCCAAGATAATATCACAAACGAGGAGCTGAAATTGCAGCCCATCTGGACATCGAGATACAATTTTCACACTGTTTATTCCCAGAGGCCATCACTGAACAGGCTAACCGTCTTCTAATCTTCCAACATTATCAGGATGTGGAGCCTGTGAGCCACAAAATCTTCACATAAGTTGAAGACTAAAATCAACTGAGAGGAGTAAGAACAAATACTTGTTTGTGAAAAAAGATGAGAAAAGAGAGACGAGACAAGGAAAACAAGCACTGATTTCTGCTTGTTTCCATGGCAATTGCCATTTTTCTCATTCTATTTGCACACAATAATACACACAACCTTTTATTCAATCTCACTCAATCTTATTTGGATTTCTACCAGCACTTTTGACAATGCGCCTTGAAGTTTCAATGTAGCTCAAAGATACACTGTTTAGAGGTAAAATATATATATACAACAAATTCAATGCACAATCTAAAAAAACAGAGAAGAAAAAGTTGTTTCCACTTAAACATCCAGGTCACCTGATGTTACCGGGTGTCATAAAGACAGAAAGTAGATGGATGATTTATTTGATAGTAAAAGAACAGATATTTTCCCAGATTAATTGATCCCTAATTTAGAAAGCCATTCAGCGAAGTATTTCTGAACCAGAATATTACTCTGATAATCCAAAAGTTATCATGCTATCAAGGAGACTCAGACTCAAACTCAGACTGCTAGAAATCTTTTAATACTTTTTTATTTTTAATTTCATTGATTTATGCACATTTCTGCCAAAGTATTCAGATAATAGAGGTTGTGATCTCTCTCTTGTGACCAGCAGACTCTGTTTGTAGTTAACTTTTCTCTCAAGTTTTAAGTTAACTGCCCTTTCTATTCCATTGTCGTCCAATTATAAACTCCCAAAGTAAATAACCTTTAAAATGATGAAAAATGAACAGATAAATGTTTTGTCTGCCATGCTTCACTTTGGACATGGATCTTTATGGAATTAGAAATCATATTTCTTTCATATAATTGGGGAATATGACACATTTTTCTCGCTTTAAAAAAAATTATAAATATTAAGTCTGAAATGTACTTCAAATCTAGCTGCCTTTATGTTAATAATTCAGTGAGGCACCTCTTCGGCATAAGGTACAAAAATAATCTGTTCTTATCTTCAATAAAAACATTGAAGATCAACAAGGTTGACTTAATCCTCCTTTGAGAGAATAACTAATGTTTTAATTTGTTATTTTCATACAGAAAAATGTGTTTATTCCTTTGAATCGTGTTCATTCTCTCTTTTTAAGGCATGTCAAATAACAGAGACGTGGTGCTCCAGCACACGCTGACCCTGTTTACAGCCGTGCTAATTATCGTCCAATTTGGGCAATAATTGATGGCAGTTTAAAAATAGCCCTTCCCCAACATACTACCTTATTTGGCTTTGAAAGAAATGAAGACATCCAATATGAACCCAATCCAAAAAAATTTACATCATAAAGTGGAAAGGGAACAAACAGCATCGGAGGCGGTGAGTGATTGCTGAGTGTTTGTGACTCAACGCATACGACCATGAGCTCCTGATGCACAGCATGCAGAGCAGCTGAGTGCTGTGCAGATGACTGTCTAATTTAGCTGTGGTGTCTTTTTTTGTGTGCAAAATCCTGCTGGAGTTGATGAAGAAGAGCTTCATTACCAAGAACACAAAACTAAAACTTGTCAGTGGCTGCCTTTTATATATTATATGGTAATTTGGTACATTGGATGTTCTTTACAACTTGTCTATGGCCTGCATGCTTCTTTGCATGGAAAAGAATAACAGCATCTCTCTCATAAATGAACGCAAAGAATTTTGCACAAAAATTTAATGTCATCTTTGAGAATATTGAATAATACGTTTGCAGAGAAAGATAGAGGAAAGTATGGCCTCATTCGAATCTATGGATTTACATCTTGACCGTGTTGCAATTTGATCTTCAATATGCAAACAGAAGAAACAGAACCAAGAGGCAAAAAAAAGGAAATTTATCAAAATTGATATTTTATCTCAAACTGTTTTTTATGAGCCGATCAAAAGTTAACGATCATTTTTTGAAATGTCAGCCTACTGGATGGTTGTGCTTCCTAGTGGATGTTTTAAAACTTGCTTTAATTTTTGAAGATGCTACACAAAAGGTATCCACTGTCTGAAGCTGACATCAGTTATTGTAAATCTACCTTGCTGCATTTCAGCAAACATTTTCAGTGAGTTTTAGGTCAGGGCAACAAGTAGAATGGTCCAAAAGAGTAACTTTATGAGATGGGAAGAGAAGAAGTCCTTTGTCAGATGGGAGTTATGAACTGCACCATTGTCTTGCTGAAGCATCACCAAACAAAGACCCTCAGTCTAGCCAGGCCCTGCACAAATTATGTTGAGACAGAGTTTTCCTTTTCACTGTCAAGTGCATGCAGAGCAGGAGAGGCTTCTGCAAAGTAACTAACTTCAAGAAATCAACTGTCCGCTGTCGTTACAGGAGGAGTTCATGCAATTGGCTGGGATTCCATAGAAAGAAAACCTTTTGCCGATTAACTAAACTTGGCTGCATTGTTTTATGACTATGCTGTCAAATTGGAATTAAATAAACAACATTTTTACCTGTCTTTCTGACTAGATTAGGTTGATAATATACTTTCATACCTAAAACTGAGTTGTAAAGTGCTTTGAGTTGGCATTTGTTTTGAATTGATGCTACATAAATAATCACAATTAGAAATAATACAATTTTAACATTTACCAAACTGGCACCTTTCAAGCACTTAAAGCTATTTCAACTGATCATTTTTAATTTTTTACTCTGCAGCGATTTAAAATAAAATACATGCTTGAGCAAAACAGTGTTTTTTTTCTCATGTCAAATAACTCGTAGTGCCATCTATTTCACAGTTTATAATTCATTTAATCATACTGGATAGTTTCATCTTGTTTATATGTTGCACTTTCTCAGTCCCTTTAAGTAACATCCCTATTTCAGATTAATGTCAGTAAGCATCATTTCTAGTTTGTAACAAGATATTCTCTTTAATTATTATTTTTTTGCACGGCTTATATCGATACAATTTCCGGCATTCGCACTGTTAGGAGACCAAGTAATGCATCTCAGTGGTTTTTATTGTCGTCCTTCCCTGGGGAGTTCCCAGGGTGGACTCAGTTACGGCCTCCATGCCCTTGAACACAAAACCACACTAAGGGACTCCGACCTCCTTATGTGAAATTCATAAATGTTTGATGCACTGAAGAATGGCCCCTATTATTTCATGTATTACTTTAGGCCCCTGCTTTCAACAGAGAGCTCTGATTTCACAGTAGGCTATGTCTTAAATTAGCTTCATGTTTTAAATGGGGATCATCCTAATTATGTCCCTAAAATACAAATCAGTTTGTCTCACCTCTTAGTATTTGCTGGAAGCTGTTGCCAGCTTTGTTGCCCTATTTTTGGAAAGTTCAGTCCGAAAATTAATTGACCCAACCAAGGAGCCACTCTAAATTTAATAGGCAGTTTCTACCTTTAATAATGTAAATAAAGTTCTAAATTAATGAAGTCACCGTCAGATGTAAAAAGATGAATCTAATTTAGTAATTCAGTGGAAGTGGACTAGGTGGCTGGCAGTGTGTCAGAAGTTGAGCTCTGAGTTGCTTTCATAAGCAATTTTCCCTGAATGGTTGCTGAAGAGCAGAAAAAGAGTCACGACTGGGGAAACGTGTTCATCCAGCCGACTTATTTTTGTAATTTAATTATGACCTATTAAAACCTTTGGTGTGTGGGAACCTGACTTCATTGATTGAAAGGCATTATTTATGGTTCACTGCTTCACAATATTCTCTGTTAGTAACATGATACTTGTGTTTCTAATGACATCATGACCTCCAGCATCAGATCTTTGGAAAAGATGCGTATTACCATCAAATGTGTAACATGTGAAGCTAAAATGGGTTTTGTCAAAGAAGCGCTTTAAGTTATATAAATGATTTAATTTATTTTTCATGGAGACCTCACAAAATATCTTCTAATTTCCATAAAATTATTGTTTTTATAATAAGTGCCGATTAACTGAGGAAGTAGGCATTTTAAATATTTATGATTTAACTTTGAAGTCATAAAAATCAAGTAATTTCAACTAATGTATTGTAACTTTTTTAGTTTATCATCAGGATCTACTAATGCTACCCAAGTACAAGGCATGCTGTCCACAAAACTTTCTATAGACTCCATATTTTAGGAAGTTTCTGAGTGGTGTATGTTTTCATAAAGAAGAGCAAAAAATGATTGAAAGCTTAAAAAGACAGTAAGATTTTGGATTTATCTTCTTTTGCTTAAGCATAAAAGTATGATATTGGCTGTGGCTTATTTCTAAAAACTTGAGCTACACTAGATAACCTTCAGTAGACATAACCAAGACATATTAAAAACATTCCTTCTGAATTAAGCTGTTTAAATCATCAAAGGCCTGATGCTGGATTTTTAAATAACTCTTCCACATTTAGGTGTATTTTGCTCCTAGTACAGGAGTGTCAGAAATAATAAATGATTGGGAAATCCATATTAGCGAATCAACTTCTCTTTAACAAGAACATACAGTCTTTGCACGTTCAGGTTTCTTTGTGCAGCAGTTTCCTCCCACTAAACCCCACAGCAGTTGCCTATCAATTTCCCTCCTGGAGTTCTCAGCCCAGACCAATCCCCCGAAATCCAGGTTAACTGGAGAACAATGCATGGAGGAGAGTCGATCAGTGGTGTCAGGCCGAGGTTTTAAATTACAAGAGCCACAAAAGAAATACAAGCAGTCAACCGGAATCGATTTGTCAGCTCAGTTTCCTCCCACTTAGGCTACGAATATTGGCTTTATAACAAAAAAAAAGAGAGAAAATAAATATCTGTAACAGCTAAGAAGGCTGAACATTGTTGCTCCACAGTTCATTTCTTGAGAGGGCAGAACTGTTGCAAGCCAGGCGATCAAACTGGAAGCCAATTCTTTCATTTCAATGCAAATGTTGTCAAGGCACTAGCAGCAGTGTGCAAGCTAATAGCCTGTTTAACACAAGCACAAATGTCTGCCTGTTCTCGGTGGCAGCCAACTTTAAAGTCATTCTCCATTTTATGGTCAGATATTTCTCATCAGCTGCTTTCTTTATGAATGACAGAAGATTTGTCTCACCATAAAAGAGGCAGTAAGGCAGAGGAAGTCAGAGCGTACTATTAAAACTTTTGATGTTCTGCACAAAGAGGAAATTAAGACTCAGCTGTAAAATGGGTTGTAATCTCAATGAGAGAGAAACTTCAGATTCTTTATGTTAATTCATTTATAGGCCATTCAGATGAAAACAAATTTGATCAATTAAACTCATGAACCACAATGGGAGCTGGTCATTTTTCTCCTTCCATGTATTGCATTTTTCTGAATCCTATTTATTTCATGCACAACATTTTTGGATCCGAAAATGGATCAACTAACACTGGAAAATAAAAACAGAACAACAAAACATTGTTATTTTTTTAAATTATGATATAATTGATAATAATGTCTGTTTTGAGTTGTTAGGTCTGGTATCTCTTGTTTTCCTCTTCTGTTATTTGTGCATCTTTTTCCACCACACTTTTTCCTTCCACTCAGCTTTCCACTAATATGGTTGAAATGATTGTGTAGGCCTTAATATAGTAAAAACATCTTCTTTAGTGGTCTTTTGTGATATTCTAATTGGATAAAATTTGAAAAATACACTATTTTTCTAATTAATACATTTTGATTTCAAGTGTACATTTCTGCAAATTTGCTTGGTTAGCTAACAAATAAAATCCTTTACATTAGTTTGTTGAGTATATTTTTGTATAACTCTGTGTCCATTTGGCGTTTTACTGTGTGACTCTGTGTTTCCCTGTAATGGATTGGTGAACAGTTATGGCCCTCTCCCAATGATCGCTGCTAATGGGCACCAGGACCCTGCAAAGACCAGCAGGACGTTTGGGTTTTGCTCATGATATATGATCCCTTTGAGCTTCCACACCGACAACGCTGCATTGTGTGCATTTGTTTGTTTGTTAGAATACTGACACAGGCAGGAAGGAAGGATATCTGTTTTCAAGAAGCGCACTTACAGTGGCCAACAGAGAGGGATAAATAAAAATGAAGAAACGCATGGTGTTAAAAATGTAAAGGCGAAGGTAACGCAGGAAGTAAAGAAGAGAGTGTGAAGGAGAGATCAAAACAAACTGCCTCCTATTTTCAAGCGTTGCCCGTGGGCCGTAAAACGCATCTTAACAGCTTCAGAAAATTGAACTCTTCCACCGTCTCTGCAGACCATCAGCAACATTTTCCCCGAGCCTTTACAAGAGATTGTGGAGGGAAGGGTTGACAAAAACGAAGTGTCAGGCTAGAGAATCTAATAAAAGAAACAAATTTGTCTTTCAAAGATAAATGTCTACATTTTTGCCGTTCGATGGCTTTTACTGAGCCCATAACACAAATTTCTCCGAAGATATCAGAAAGACTTTAAAATTACGAGATATTTTAGGATATTTTAGTCACCTGCTTTACACAAGGAAATTTAGGTTGTGCTTCACATTCCTGGATCTATTCACCTTCATTTAGTCCCCATAGACAAACTATTTCTCACTGTGCTTAATAATTGCATATAAAATTATCTTTCTTTGTAATCACAGAAAATAGTAACATCAAATGTAATTTGAAAATACTCAAATATAATTTTAATTCTTTCCAGAAAGTATGTTTACAAATTGTGTGGACTGTGTTTCTGACCCCATCTTGCTAAGTTGAGGGATTTTATATTATTAGACATTACAACCTATAGTCAAATCAAGGAGCCATTTTTAAAATCAAATCAGCTTTTTCTACTAATATTTTTTCTGAAAAATATTAGGTGCAAGAAACAAAGTGACAATAGTACAAAATGATGAAAATGACAGCTCAATTACATTGTAGAACAATATCTACACAGTACAAGTTGAGTGATAAAGAAATAAAACAATTAAACTTTGATAAATGTGGCAAATGATGACCTTGTGGAAAATGACCGGGTTTGAGAGTTATGAAGAGACCCGAAGCAGAGATCTGGATACCAAGTTTTTATAAACCGTTCCTTAAACAAATGACTTAAGTAGATTAGATCCAGAGGAAGGAAGGCATGCCATCCAGATTTTGTGCCAGATGGTTTTATTTGGAGGTTTTTTCCTTGAGGGAGGATATGAGAGAGTTTACTCAGGCTGGCATCAGCAATGTTGTCCTGACCTTAGTGTCTGGAGATAACGGGTTCATTCCCTGGGGAACTCCAAGTATCTTTTCCATGTCCTGCAAAATGTCCTTCCAATAGGCTGGAGTTTGTGGACAGAACTAGACACAATGTGTATGGATTCATACTGAGATGTTGCACTTCTGACATTGAGGTGACAGATGCTGATTCATGCAGTTTCTCTCACTTGGTCAAATTTGCAGACGATGCAGAATTTTAAATGGCAACACTCTTGCACGGTTACACACTGAAATATCTCAGTATGGTTCCACTTGTCCTACATATTTGTTACATTCAAAGCAACATATTAATTTGACATATTGTATATTTGTCTATGCATTGCTTTCTACTTCATCCATCCTGTTTGTCTTACTTGAAAGTCTGTGTTGTTATTTTTTACTTTAACAGAAACAATTCTCCCAGTCTGCTTGGTGCTCTTCTCGCTGTTTCCTCAGGTGTTTTCTCTGCAGGCACAAAGCATCAGGGATGCAAAGTGAACCCAGGAGACTTCCTGCTGTTATCACCCACAGCAGGCGGGTGTCATGCTTCATCTTTTCGCTCTTGTTTCTCCCCTCTTTTTTCTCTCTAAAGGGCTTCCGCATGCTTACACAGTAAAGATTGTGTTCGCATTTTTTCTCTTTTTGTTTTCAAACCTCCAAAGTTAAATTGCCCAATCCCTCTAGGAAGCCTGGAGGCAGTTTGTTAAGAGCTGAGGACAATCAGACAATCAAAAGCTTATCAGTGCAGTCATGCCAACCGTTTCTTATCATGGACGTTATCTGCTCCTCCGGCTTTTCCAGTTCCCGTGCATTAAAGAGTGAGTCTTCTCATCCTTTCCACTATTGTTCTGCGTCTCCAACAATCTCCAGATTCTCTACACTGGAAGCACCACAGGGCAGCGTTGTCATGACAGCAAAGGTGAACGAACGATGTGTGGAGAGGGGTGGAGAGCAAGGCGTCGGCTTTTAAACCTTTTGTTTGTGCATTCAAATCACACCCAGACACAGCAGAATCTTGCTGTCTCTATTATTTTTGCTGCCATTCTCAAGGATGAGCACCTGTGGCCTTCACGCTGTTGCTATGGCAACACACATGCACACTCGCCTTGATCGCTCTTTGGTTGTTAAGCCTCAGGTTGACCCTTGATTGGCTGAAGCGGTGCAGGCCATGACGCTGGATCATGTCTGCATTTCTCCACTGTTGTAGACAGAAGACGTTCACAATATTTATTTCAAATTAAAAAGATACTGTAAGAACAATGTGATGCAATTACAGTCGTCTACAGTCATTTATAATGCTGCGTACTGTGCCATATTTACACAAATTTATTTGGTCGTGTGGCATAAAATATCTTTGATTTAGTTTTTGGCATCGTTATTTTTGTCTTATTTTAGTCCTTTTAATATTTTATTTTCCCCAATACTTACTGGAGTGTTTCTGTCCTCATTCTCTCCTTCCCACCTTTAACACCTGCCTCTCACTCTAAATTTGCTCACCAGCTTTGAGTCCTTCCATCATCTCACCCAGGACATATCATCCTCAACGATTATTTGGGATCTTAAAATAATTTTCTGTCATCAGTTATCTGTTTTCAAATCCTTCTTGTCACATGTCTGCCTGTGATGTGGAAACGGAAAAACTTATCTTCTAGAGGACTTAGATAGTTTTTGTAGAAAACATTATAACTAACTAAGTTCCAAATGAAAAAAAGAGTAATAATTATGTTTGTGAACAATGAAGAAGCAACTTATGTCTGAGAAAGATGATTTTTACCTTGACAAAGTTGGAAGTTGGAAAAGTTTTGCAGGGTGAAAAAAACGTAAAGGTTTACAGCCACATCTCAATGCCGCTCTGCATAGACAAACAGCTGTAAACACTGGATAGATGGATGTTTGTTTCGCTTTGACTTTGTGTGTATAGAGTTTAAGTGTTTTCTTATGGGAAGTAATGAATAAGAAGGTTACTGCAAACGTTTTCCTTTCAGTCAAATAATGTCTGGATCTGAGATTCGTAATACTAATTCTAGTGGCAATTAGAATTTCACATAATAAAATCAACTCAACTGCACAGGTGCTTTGCTGCACTGTTTCTCTTTTTATGGAGAATAAAGATATATATGCAAAGTGATTTGTTTCCTAAATATTTTCTTTTCTATTTGGCTTAACGACAATGTGTGAATTAGTAATAAGTAATTAGTAACTTGATTAATTAAAGTAAAACTGAGAGTGAAAAAAATCTTGCAAACAAATGTAATGATTTTCTTATAGATTAGCATAAAGGGAGTCTTGATAGGATCCATCCTTATGTGACAAGTGAATATTTAATTTACTCTATGGATTTTCTGTCATTTTATATGTTTTAAAATATGCTTAAGGTGGACTGACCACAGCACTAATCACTTGGCAGGAAAAACTCCAGGTTTTCTTATGTGACTAGTATTAGCACATATTGTTTTACATTCACTTAATGTTATGCTCAGTTTAAACCACACAATTTCCAATCAGTGTTGCTCCTGTGCTTTTTCTAAAAGCACTGTAAGAATCTTTAGACAGCTTAATTTCACAGTACGGTTATTTCAATAGTAAGGAAAATGAAGGCATCATTTATTGTGCATTGTGCTGCAGTTCACAACATGCTGTGCAGACCCGGCTTGGAGCTGCATTCCTTTTGCTCACCTGTCATCTGTAACATGATCTGCAGACATTGATGGCGTTTTTGAAAACAGTTTAATCTGAGGTCACCGCTCCACATGCTATGAGTCGAATTTCAAATGTATCTCAAGCACAATTTCCTTTCTATTCTAAAATTGTTCATGCTGATAATAATATGAATTGTCAATTGCAGCCTACAGTGCCAACTCACTTCAACCATCATCCTTTTGTTATCAACATTTTACTTCCCACAGCTTCTATATTTTTGAAGTGAAGACAAATATTTGCATTTGAAATCACTGAGTTATATATTATAATAGATGGTGTCAGAATCTGCTCATTTGCATTCTAACTAAGCACACAAGCAGTTGAATAATTCCTGTGCAGGGCTGTTAATCACTGAGACTGCCTGCTGTTTGGCATGAAAGCTTGCAGACATTCAGCCTTTCACTAAATAGAGCTGACTGCCTCTGCCAAATAATGTTATGTTCCCATCTTTTAAGCTATTTTCTACTTGTTAACTCTACCATCCTTTGAAATTAAATATAACACATTTTATTTAGCCCTTTTTTTCGTCATGTAATCTCCTTTAACATGTGAAGCATATAGGACTCTGACAGAAAGTAGCATTGATTTCTCCCTGTCAGCCATTTTCCCTGTAATGGTATCTGTTTCCCTGTGCTCCCACGATCTGACTCACAACCAGCCCCAGTGACAAACTAATGAGGTAATTAGCACTGCTCTCTGAAATAATATGAATTTGAATTCACACAAAATGATTGTGGAAATTGTAAAAGCAAAGATCAGAGTTCTTTAAGACATCCTAAAATATTTTTTTAGATTACTATTTTTGCGTAAAGTAAGCACACAGCAGACACTGAGCATATGTAAAGGACTCAGTGACAGTAATTGTCTACTTGGGTGGAAGTCTTTTGCATGATGACTCATCCCCACAATCCCCACAATGCACTGGGGATGAATCTCAGACACACAGAGAGATGGATGCCTTTAAAAAGGAGCTCACTGGAAAATTACAACAGCTCTGGAGGGAAGGACAATCATGGCTGTGACTCAGTCAGTACTGAATCTTACAAGAAGAAGTCGATTTTCGAGGCTAACGCTTATTTTTGGCATCTTTTCTGGAAATACACTCCTGGTTCTAACATTAAAGCAATGGAAAACAGTTGCGCAGATTTGCATTTTGCTCTGCTGGGTTGTTACTAGGTTGTTAGCTGAGCTTTAAAATGCAAAAAAGAAGAAATGAGGAGCTGATAAAATTAATGACATTTAAGCATTTAAGCAGGCTGTTCATCAAATGAGCAGAAGGTTAAGACTGTTACCCAAAACAAAAACAAAATAAATCTACATGGATTAGCTGAAAACATTGCTCTAGGAATGCAATTGTTTCCTCTAAGTAGGTAGGAACATTAAATGTTAATAATTGTCAAATAATAATAGATAAATCTAAAATATAGCTCATTGTTTAATAATCTGATGTATTAATGTTTTTCTTCTTGGATCTCAAAAACAATTTCTATTGAATGAACAGCACTGTCCTGTTCAGAATGTGGCAATAAATCTTCTAAAGCAGCAAAATGTAGTTATTTCTATTATCTGTAAATTACCCTGGCTGAATCACTTTGACAACATCCTGTTTAAAGCCAGGAAACTGCACTGACCAGGAAGTGACAATATATAGGTAGGTCTAGATAGGAATTGCCTTGGTTCCATAACAAAGCCATGTAATATGGTTGTCCTAAACGTTCCTCAATCAGAAATAAACTGCATCTTACACAACTAAATAAACATCTCTTGAAAATAAACATTTCTTACACCTGTTGAATTTACCTTTCTGCTCCTGATGTTAGATAATTGCTCACAAATTGATGTACATGTTGAAATGAGTCAGAAAGTGTCTGTTTATGCGTCCGATTTATCTCGGTGTCTGCATCCCTGAGGATGCTCTGTTCCCAAGGGATCAACAGCTAACTGCCTTCTTGGTCAACCACAACGCTGACACACATTTCCACCAGCACTGCTTCTGCGTACGCCTGACTCACTGGCTGTTGTCATGGCAACCATGCCTGTCAAAGAGTTTGTGTGTGTAAATGATGCTAAGATGGCATTGAAGCCGCGTAATAGTTCAGAAGGCACAGTGCTCTTTATGTCCACTGTGTGGTTTTTTTAATCCTACTGTGAATATGTAACTAACAGTAAACTGTGAACATCTTGAAGGTATAATAAACTCACAATGCAGGGTTAGAAGTAGGAAATGGAGAAATACCACTTGGTCACGGTTTGATGTGAAACGACTGAAACCTTTTAAAAGAACCAGAGCAGTTTTCAGAGTATGTCATTGACCCAGGCCCCAAAGAAAGGGTCTGGTAGGAAGATAGCACCATAATTTTTTAGTTTAACACACTGTGACAGATTTATGGCTTATACTGGGTTTTAATCCCAACTAGAACTTTCTCTTCTCGTCTCTGGACACAAGAAGATAGAACCAGGATGTCTACATCATTCAAATCCTTTAAAAATGTGTTACACTTCCACCTTTCAATGCAGTTTGTAGTGAACAAATTACAAGGTGCAATTCCTGTGGCATAATTATTGACTATAGTTTTATTGCTGAAAGTCACACCTCACTGTCAGCCTCTCACAGAAACCTCAGCTGGCAAAATACCTCCTGTACTATACTGCAAAGAACTATAAAAACATTTGGGCTCTGTTGTTTACAGGGTAATTACCTTCTTTTAGTGCCAATTCAGTGTTTGTGAGGAAGGAAGTACCTTAGAGAGAGCACACTAATTTACTGCACGTAGTTTAGAGCATTTGGGTTATTGTATCAAAAGATGTCTGAAATGGAAACAAGAATCACAGTGGAGGCAGAAAGAGTGAGAAATTCTGAGAATAGCACAGGAAAAGAACATTCTCCTTTTCTAAAGTCCGCTATGAAGCATCTGATGTAACTCTGTGCAAGTCCAAAAATAATGAAAGTCGGAGTAAGATGGCAATGACGAAGGAAGGAAGGAGGAAAGAAAGGAAGAAAAGATGCTGAGACAACTGCACTTTCGCTGAACCACTTAGCTGATATTAAATTCAGTCCCGATGACTTCATCCTGGAGCACTTAGACCCAGAGGTTATTACATCATCAACCTGGAAATGGTCCCAGTGATGTCATCTTCGTTATGAAGGTTGATACAAAGTACCAAATCTACACAGCTTGTGTAATGCGTTATGGGTTTAAAAAGACCTGATGTGAAGTTAAGTAGAATAGAATGATCCTGAGAAATAATCCTGCAAATACAAATGTGAACAAACACACTCACATAACTGTATTTCTACCCATATTAGGAGTTTGCATTGTCTTCTGTTTTTTTTTTTTTTTTTAGTAATTGCATTTATGCCTATTCCAGACATTTCCCCTAACCCAACCATTACTAGTATATATCTAAACCTCAAACAGCACTTCTTCTTCTTCTTATGGGACCCAGGCTTTTGGAGTCATACGGAGCAGTCGGCCCCCATTTGTTAGAAAAATAATCCTAACAGTGATTATTTAGGATTAAATAAATCACTGATTGCGAAAAACAACCTGTTTTTCGCAATCTGGCAAAAAGCAAGACCACACACACACACACACACACACTCCGCCTGCACACTTTTAACACCACAGGGAGTAAAGTAAAAAAAAAAAACAGACTCGTGTTTTTTGTCAGAACTTGCCATATTTTATATTAAGTTACATACATTTACATTTCAGCTCTCTTTGTGCTCACAGTAACAGGAACAAAACACCTACAGTAAACATTATGTGACTTGCATCCACACACTCACAAAGCTTTGTCATTGCATACATCCTCTTCTGGAAAAAGACACATACAAACACACACACACACACACACACACACATAAATGCCTCCGCAGCTACTCCACTGTCCCCAGTGCACTCAGTCTGTTCCAGTCAATTCGTAAACCACCTAATTTAGGCTCTTATTTCTCTCTCAGTCATGATATATGAAATAACACTTAGACCTAAACTGAGGTTTTGCAAATCAGCAAGAAAAAAATTTATCAGTGTGATAAACAAAAAACAACATACATCTTTTAAGAATGAAACATTGGCATTATAAAATGATCTTTAATAGTCCACCTTTGTACAGCAAGATCAGTCTTGGTTCTTCGTGGGATTCGTATGATGGTCTATTGGTTACTATTTATCAGAGGAAGAGCTACAGAGAGATGTAGAATGAGCAGAACTAGATGTAGAAGAAAGGAAAGTGTAAAAGCAACATTTGAGACATTCTGCACTGCAACCATGGACAGTGAAAATTTGTTGTTATGATATTGATAACAATAATGATATTGTTGCATGTTTACACAGGATTCTCAGTGGCCGTCTTTGGGATTGTTTAAAGCTTCAACATCCCCCACCTTCTAACAGAACACTACAGATAACTGGTTTAATGAATGATTGCAACGTGACATCAGTTGAAATATGATCTCCTCTATATAAAAGTCCACTCCCATTTTTTTAAAATAACCCTTTACCTAACCCACTACATCCCCAGTTAATGTCCAATGACTACTGGCCAACGGGATGTCACATCCCTCCAGTCCTCAATTCATCACTTTCAAGGTTGTATCAGTTCAATCTATGGGTAACAAAATCAACAAAATGGCTGTTATCAGCTGTATTATTCCTCTGACATGGTATGCCATTTGGCAATCTGGCGACGCGGGTGGTCGCATATCTCTCTCCAGTGCTCACCGGCCGTTCCTGCTGCCGATGTGCCCAGCACCAGACGGCCAATAACGGTGTTGGGGTTGCGTGAAGTGCCATTGTCTGAGTCCATCAGAAGCAGCTCTACGCTGGTGTCCCTCAGGCCCTCTTCGGAGGGCAGATCAAACACAAAGAGCTCGTTAAAGACCGGGTTGGGAGAGCATTTTTTCACGTGGGTCTTCTTCTTGCATATGCGCTTCTTTCCTTGGTACATATTCACTTTGACGTATGGATCTAACAAAAAGGAGTAAAAGAGCTGTTAATAAATTGCAAAGAAGCAAGAACAGCAATGGAAAATATCTGTCTTTGCAGTAGCTGACTAGCGCCCTCTTGTTCCTCAAACAAAAAGTTTGGTCAAAGAAAGTCTTCCTGCAGACTTTCTTACCTGTTTCTGCAAGCAGGTATCATTTTAATACTGAGATGCTAAGATAGAAAGTCTACATACCGGTAGGACCATTGTTTTCAGTCTTGGGAAGATGCCGAGCTTTCAGGACTACCACAGTCAGAGTGTTGGTGGTGGATTGGTAGCACAAAGACAGCAGGAGTTCTCCTCGACCCAAGGACTTCTTTATGTAGGGATTGGGAATGATTTTTAAAAAAATCAAAAAAGGTGATGGAAAAGATGGAAGGTAAGAAAATGAAGAGAGGAGATAAAGGACAGGAGAGTTTTGGTTAGCACTTTCAAGCAAGACTTTTACAACAATCTGAAAACCAAAACAAGGCAAAATTTGTTTAACTCACACTAGAAAGTAAATCCACTTATTTTGACATCCATGTCTGCTTTAGACACTACAGGGCATAATATTATAACTACATGAGAGTGTGTCAGCTTCCCTTTAGCTGCCAAAAAAATCCTATTGGTCGACCAATAGTCTCAAGCAGACCTCTGAAGTTGTGTTGTGACATTTATGAGGCTGTCCCCATAAACCACAAACTGCCATGCAGTCTGAAACCTTTCTACCAAAATTATCAACCCACTGATGAGTCCTATGATGAACGGAGACTTGATGTTACATCACCTGCCAGTGGTCATAAATGTGTTCCCCAATTATGTTTATTTCATTGACCACAGTTCTAATATATTACCAAAGCAAAAGTCTTAAAAGTAAAAGAAGAGATATGAGTGTCCTTAGCCTTCCAGTCCAAATCCAAAATATATTTGTGCTTTATGTGCTTGTTTTTTTAAAGGCAAGCCAAGCAGTTGATTATCCAGGACATCCATTATTTTCCACTTGAACATTTTTATTAAATAATTTTTGACTGTCTAGTTTTTAATGCATGCAGTAATCAGTTGGTTTGAAGTTCATCAAAACTATTTGAGCTGCCGCTCTTGGTTGTTCCTTAGCTCCACTAAACAAACTCATGCCCATATGCAGACTTGGTAAATAGTCTACAAGAGTTATTTTTTGTGAGTTTTGATTCCCTAGAAATACTGATGACTACACAGTCCTCCTGGTAGTTAGCTTAACATCAGAAACGTTAACAAATACTGTAATCTGGTTAGCAGAAAGGAAATACAAATTCAACAACCATGAAGTAAACCAGTGCTGTTCATTGGTTTTCACTGTAGACACCTGAGTAGAGGTAAACAACATATTCTTTCTCTGTTATTACCCTAACCCTATCCCTAACTCTATCATTATCAGATCTCAATAACAACATGTCTTACTGATGAATCCCTCATGTTTTTATTTGCAGGGCGTTTCTTTCCCTTCCTCTCCTCAAACACACCCACACATCTTTATCCACACTCCGTAGACAAGGCGCCTTGGCTGCTGCCATCACACCTAACCGGATTTCCAACCCCTGAACATAGTTGCCATGGAAATGAAAAATTTAACAAAGAAAACTTCTATCCCTGACATAAATTTTTTATCCCAAAATACATACATGTTTGCTTTCATCTGGGTAACTAAAATACATGTTTGTTGTTTCGGGTTTACCTTCATCATTTAAGGCGATTCTGCTCACTGCATGCTGTCTTGACTCATTGCACTAATGTGTTCTCCCACCCACCCACACACACACAGCAGAAAGACAAAATACCTCCCCCACAATGAGAATCGTCACATTGCCTCCAAAGAGCTGCATTCCATCAGCTATAACGTGTTGATTAAAATCGCTGGATGTAAAAACCTGCTTATGGCAACTCTGCATTGATTGGCTGCACTGCTGTGCGCCCACGCCCAGTCACACGAGGCAATGGGACACATAAGCCCCACAGACAAAGAGCCACCACCCTCCTAGCAAAGAAATGCCTCCTGACTTACAAAACATCATGTAAGAAACTGCTATGATGCCAAATTTGCTGTATGATAAGCTGCTGAAATTATGCAGTTGTTTAGCTGCATTATCTTTTGTGCAGCAGATTTGTATTGTTAACAATTCTTCTCATCTTAGATACAGACCATTAAGATATGCACAAAATAAACATCTTTTGTGAAACACTAATGGGAAACATCAATGAAAACAAGGATTAAGTTTATTAATATTGTGTTGATGGTGAAAAATATGAAGTGAGATCGGTTGAAGGTGGATATTAAAATCAAACCTCAGAGTCTGACCCCTATTTCTCAGTCCTTTCAAGATTTCACAATCATATTTAAGTAAAATTATTATCCTGAAAAAACCTCCCTTTCTCTGGAAAATGGGTGTAATTATATCCATTCAATTATTTTAAAATGATCAAATCTGTTGGAAGAGTGCAAAAATTGCACCAAACGTATAGTTGTGATTAGAGTTATATTATGATTTAATGCTCATTTGCACTAGACAGTCTTATATTTCCATCGTTGGTCAAAAATGTGAATTATTATCAGAGTTCTGTCCGGGGCATTATGAATGAGAACAAAAATGTATTTTACTCAGGCATATTTCCTGTCATAGTCATTGGAGAGCTGCAGCTCCTTAAATGAACTCGGCAAAATTTATGAGATATCTTTATACGAAAAATTCAATACACAGGAAATGAGATGTTATTTCAATGTAGTTCTCTCGGATGCCAGGAAGAGGCAGAAACAGAATCCAATAATCGGCTCTCCAGAGGTTTATAATGAGCTCAATACACTACAGAGAAAATAATAAAGTGAAAAATACATTATTTTGTTCCCACTCTGACAGTGCCGTATTAGTGTCCTAATTATATTGTTCTGTTTGGACATACAGTAAGCATGACTATGTATTCAGATGCATGGTAGACATTTTCTGGGGAAAATTGCAGCAATGAGTCTATAAAGTAACACACTTGAATGTGTTACTTCAAGAAATCAATGTAGAAATCAGGTGAATTTGGGCAAAAAGAAGCGAAAAAACTACAGAAAACCCTAAAGAAGAAAACTCTATGGCATTTTAATTTGTCTGAGCTGAATGCAGAACATCCCTCAGCAGCAGTATCAGGTTTCAAATCCATACCTGAGATGTTGCAATAGATCTGTTCAGTCTCTACGGAGAGATAAGCCTCCTGTTCTGCCTTTACTGCTGACTTCATTTAACATTAACTCTTTGTTACCAAAGACAAGACACTGACAATGGAAATCCTACAGAGTATCTGAATTAAATAAAATGCCATTCATGCTGTATGTTTCTAATTTAGGATAAAGGTTGATGGTATCTTGCATCAGAAAAGCTTTGGAGGAATCATTGTTGGGTCATTTGCACAAAGAACAATTTCATTTAATCCAAAAATATGCACCTGTGCAAATCTTTATTTTAATAAATGAAAAATAACTTAAAGAGGGTCTAAGTTATTAAAGCTACTAGTAGTCCAAGTAGTTTTTAAATATGATTTTAGGGGAATTAATTTGGTTTGAGTTTGCTATTTTCCACCAAGCTGCTTTACTGCAATGATTTTTATACTAATAAAACGGCTTTTTATGATGAATCGATAAATTTGGATTGCATTATCTAACTAATGATTTAAAAAAGAAAACTTCAATGATGTTCATATCTATGTCTTTCTAAATGGTTTAGTGCTGTTCAGGTCTCAGGCCTGAGTGGGCGGTGGTTGGGTGGGGGTTGGCCTGCAGCATCTGTCAGCAGTCAGCAGGCAGGAGAGGAGGCGAACCCTGGGGAGACTGTCAGACTCTCTCAGTAACAAACAACCAACCACAGATAAACTCACACCTAAGGGGGGATAACAATGAACGGTTTGAATTGGGTGAGGAAAACATCCATGACATTCCTTTATATAAAAACTAGAAGATGAACTGAAGAACATCCAAGTCAGTAGCTGTTTCTGCAGTTCGTAGGTTCCCTCCCACAGCCTAAAGGTATTAATGTTAAATATAAATATCCCTGAGTAGCTGTCTGTCTTGACACAGTGTTGTATTGTGATGGACTGCCGATGAGTCCAGGATGTCCTCCGCCCCTGGCTCATTGACTCCACCCCACCCTATAAAGATTACATGGGTACATAAAATATGAAAGTACTTCCACTTTTGTTCCACATCTTACCTTAACATTCCTCTTGATAATCTCTCTGCTCATTAGGACACACCCCTCCGACAAGTCGATTCCAGACAAAGGTACAAGGGTCTCTCCGATGACCTCGTCACGAGAGAACCGATCAAAGCTCAGCACCATGAAGTGAAGGGCCAGCTCGGACACTCGAGCCAGTGGGATCCCGTAGAAGCTGAAGGTCTCATCGAAAGCCGGGTCTAGAGTCTTCCGAAGGACTCTTGTCTTCACCCTGTGCTTCTTCTCCGGCAGCAGGGTCAGCTTGATGTAGGGGTCAGACGTAAGTGACTGCTCATCAGTTGGAGTCAGACCATGGGCCTCCTGGAGGAAATGTTAAGATATTAAAATAAGATTTTAGCGTGAAAACACTCAGAAAGTTCCCCTGAATAAATACGAATGTGTATTACCTTGATGTGAACAATGAATGCCTTCCTCTCTGCCTGGTACTCAAGAGAGAAGTGGAGGGTCCCTAGACCACCCTCCTTTTCGTCTCCCTGAGGCCTGTCAACAGCCGGGGTGGGTGCCTGGCTGGACAGAGCGCTGGAGGGGGAAGGTAGGTCACGCCGTTCCATTGCACCAGGTTGAGTGAACCCTGTTTGTGGGGAGGGGAGCTCCAGGTCTGGGGAGCTGCGCACCGTCTGGTGGTGGTGGTGAAAAGGTTTGGTGGTAAAGTTTCCGTTCAGATCCCGCTTCTCAAGATCAAGGTGCAGGGCTGATCTGGAACCATTTGGAGTTGTGGCGGGTTTCCCAGTACTGGGACTCATTGGCGTAGTTTGGCAGTTTCCATTGACATCTGTTTTAGCGGTGTCATTGGCTGTTGAGGTTGTGGCTGCCGCAAACTTCTTTTTGCCGCTCAGGCTCTCTGGGTAGATGTCGACGCCTTTCAGCATGTGCACAAACTTGTAAGGGGGCGTCTTCTGGGACTTGTTGGTGTTTTTGCGCTGGCAACAGATCCAGGCGAAGGCTGATGCAGTGAAGACAAGGCCGAAAACACTCACCACAGCAACACCCACAGGCACTGCCACTGCGGAGGAGTTTGGAGAAAGGCAGAGAAAGAAAAAAAAAGGAAGAAAGTGGAAAGAAAAGGGTAAGATTTAATAAGAAAACACACTTTGAAACAAAGCAGCATCTGCAACACAAGCCACTATGATTGTGCTGTTGCACTAAAGCAACTGAATACATTTTTCTTCTTCTGACACACCCTGCAGCCTGGAGTCAAATGAGGACAAAAACAATGCAATCTGTTCAACCAAGTGTTCTTTTCGGATTCCAGATTTGCCGATAATTTATAAATAGAAACTGCCAGAATCATAAATGGATGACCTGTAACTCCAGAGATACCAAAATAAATATAATGATTGCTCAGACAGGTGTGGATTTCAACAGCTGGGAAGGTCATTTTACCCCACTGCCATTTTGTACTTTTGTTTTTTGGTCGTGTCAAAGCTAACATTTTCATGTATGAGACAGAGTAGACTGACATTTGACATGAGAAATGTATTAAACTTTTCTTGCACAGCTTTTTATTGCTTTCTCAGAATGAATGAATCTCAGCTGGTTTTCTAAAATAGCTAAGGAAGATTTCACAATATGTTATTTGGAAATGATTATAGTCATTTATCTTCTTTCCACTCAAAAGCAGGGATGATTTTGACGAAATTCAAGGTATTACCACAATTACAATGTAACCTTGCCCTGTAGCATTTCGTCAGTGGATGTCATTTCTCTCAAAAGCTCTTATGTCTCACATGGTGTCGCTACGGTGACGTTACAGGGATATTTGTCACTGTATGCTTTCTTTGTTTTGTGCCGTTGAGCTCTGTCTCGCAGGCTGTCGCCCTCTCATGCAGCCAGATTTAATGGGTTGATTTCAAAAGAGGAAATGGAGTCCATTTCCCACAATTAGGAGGGTGACCCAGTGGAAAAGCACTCAAATTAACCCATCTAAAAAGAGAGATCGGATCGAGGCGCGGGGGTGGTGACCAATCACTCATGCGCTTGCCTTTTTCATCTGGTTAAAGCTAATGTGTTAGATCATTTATTCAGGGTTTTTTCACACATAATAGTCGCCATGACATGGTTAATGTGATATTAATGTGACAGTGCAGCTCAAACAAAATTATGACAATAAGCAGCTTTTCTTTCTACATTATACCTGTATTAATAGACTGTCTGGTGCCATCTCTACCTCTATATATATATATATATATATATATATATATATAGAGGTATATATATATATATATATATATATATATATATATATATATATATATATATATATATATATATATATATAGAGAGAGAGAGAGAGAGAGAGAGAGAGAGAGAGAGAGAGAGAGAGACCTTCGGGATCATTTAAATCACAGCACTTGTACAAAATGTTTTCTGCTTTTTATCTGATTATATTTTAGTCTGTAATCCTGTGTGGGATGCTTTTCGAGGCTGCAATGACAGACAGATGGACCAAACACCAGGAGGGCTGTAATGCATGAGGACATGAAAAAAATAAATAAATAAAACAAGCTGTAATTTTCAGGCTTTACTTCCGCTAGGAACACTCTAAATCTGTTAATTTCATAAAATTGAAATTGGTTGTTTTTACTTTGAATAAAATTGGATGTTTGTAGTTTTTTTTTTTAACATCGACTGATTTTAGAAAATACATTTTTATTCATTCGTACATACTCACTTGTAGTCTAACTCAATAAAACATCTCAGTACAAAATTAAAGATTGTGCTTAAATAAGACGAAGTTTTAGGCAAAGATTAACATGTATTTTAACTATTATAAAGAATAAAAAAGAGAGCAAATTCCCGCCACAGACATATTGGCTCCATCATCGGGGTAAAGACTCACCGGGCTGCGCTCCGTCCTCCAGCATAGGAGCCATTATCGCTATCCAAGGTGCTGAAAGCCTCGGTCTGTTTCCACACCAGGCGCTCCTCTTTTTTTCTCACGGCGAGGTCGATCTTCTGATGGGTTCTGGGTAAATCTCGTTCTGATTCCGTTTAATAATGTAAAGGCTAATTACAAAGCTTCAATAAAGTAAAATATAGGCTTGTTTTTGTTTTTTTCTTCCCAGGGAGAAGGATGCTCTGTTCGCTCCGCTGCTGCTGCTGTTACTCTTTGATGCGTGAGAGCGTCTCAGAGGCGGCAACACCCCGCTCTCTCTCTCCTTCCGTCTGCTTGTTTTCTGGGTCTCTCTCCCATCTTCTGGTCTCATGCTCCCTCCGCCCCTCCCGTTCCGGGCCAACGCTGAGCTCATCAGTGCTGACGCAGTGGTGACGGAGGCTGGCTGCGAAATCAGAACCCCCGGTGAAACGGCACAAAGAGCCTGCCAATGGCGCCTGATTGATTTTTAGAAAACGAGCGCTGTCAACCTGTTTCAGCATCCTTAGCTTTCTGTATGTTTGTTTATCTGTTTTGGTTTGATAGGACAGAAATAAGACGTTTCCTGATGTCTGTTTATCTAGTCACTGAGCTTGGTTCTGATTTGGACTTATCCAATTGTATGTAAGCTAAAAATCCAACTTTATTTAAAACAAGACAAACACCTATTTACTTAATTTTATTTATAAATTCGTATTTGATCTGGCACATGCAAATATGAGCTGTCTCCCATTTTTGCTTCAACTCACTGTCTTCCCATATATTTTAGCATTAATTGTCCAAGTTATTTTTATAATGTTTCTTCTTACCTTACCTGTCTGAGCTGCTGCACCCTCAGCTCACTCTGGTCTCCTGATCAGATGCTCCTGATTGTGCCTGACAGAAAGAAAGTAAACTTAGAGGGGACCGAGCTTATGCTGTTGCAGGTCATAGTTTTTCATGCTACATATAGCAATTTTATTATGTGGTTGTTGTTGTTTTTTTTGTTGTTGTTTATTTTGTTTTTTTGCTTTTTTTTTTAAACTTCATGGCTGGTTTAAAAGTATTTTGTGTTTTAGTATTTTATATGTATCCTTATAATGGCATTTATAATGTTTCTTTTGTACAGCAATTTTGTCCTTTTAAGTTAAGGTGCTTTTGAAATAAAGCTGAACACTAGACGTTTTTATTTCTAAGTGTATTTACATCAATGTGTTATATTTTATCCTTTCAGGTTGAGAGGATAAAATATTGGCTAGGTTTTGCTACAGTTTGTATCCCATATGAATAGATATTTAGTCATTTTCTGCTTCTATTTCATACCTTAAAACACACCCATGTGCTTAAACGATGACATACAGTTTATTCTCCATTGTATGTCATTGTTGATATTAAGTGTGATCCCTGCTTCTGACTATACTACTAAGCTGTTCAAGATGTAATTTAATAAAATACTGCCCCTTGGTGTTCATGGAAAAAAATCCAGGAATGTTGACAGGTTGCCCATTTATTACTTGCAGCAAGAAAAATCAGACTGAACATCTAGCTTTGACAAAACGTTTGGACATTGAACATTATAATAATTGCTGTTTATAGGCATTAAATGTACACTGAACAGTATAACTTGTAATACCGGCATGATTGTGACGGTTTCACCTAAGTGCGTTTGGTACCAGAACCATTAAAGGCTTGTTCCTCGTTTTTATTCTGCTAAGCCTCTTATGCTGCACAAGTTCACAGTTTGACAAACAGCTGGTACATAATGTGTTGATTAACCTGCTTATAGAAAAAAGTACAATGCTTACATTTTTGATGCAGTCTACTTTAATAACTTAACCAAATATATATTTTCACTGTTGATTTGCAGACTGAACTCTGTGAAACTATTGAGAAAACAAAATCACTCTTTGAGAGACTGAAGGCGAGTCATAATGTTTTCATGCTTAAAAGTAACTACATTCTTTTACTTTACAAGACAGTGGAAGAACTGACTATTTTGTGCCACAGCTAAAAAAAATAATCATAAAACTCACAGTTAGTTTGCTTTTGAAAGATTTCTGTTGTATTTTTGGTCAGTGATACAAATTCTTTACTAAGTCGGATTTGTTTGATGTTCATGCTGCAATACATAAAATTGAAGGTGATATAAATAGTATAATCATAATTTTTAAGATCTTAATCTCTATTTGCTATACGATAAAGATCTATTTTTTTTTCCTCGTCAGAGTGAGGAGTTCCAGATTGAAAACCGTCATCTACTGATAGAGGAAATCAATCAGAAAATAAGACAAACGTGGGACTTTCTCAAGGTTCAGGGAGAAGAGCAGGCTAAACTATAACTTCTATAACTATAACTATGCTGTTATAACTATAACAGCATAATTTAGCCTTTTATTATGTCTTAATGTGCAGCATAATTCTAACGTTTCAGGAAGTTGCTTAATATCATAAACTGCTGAATACAGTTGCAATACCTTATCGAGATGTAACATTATCAAGATCACATTTTTTATTACTCTAGAGAAGTTTTTGATGGTGATGTTTTAACTGTAACGTTGATAAAAATGCTTGTATGAAAAAAATATGAAATGAAGTTGCCAGAGATAATTTTGATTGTTGTTTCTGTCCTGAAAGTTTAATTATATTTAAAATTACACTAATTTTAGCATGTCATCAATTTTGACAATATTGGTTAGATACAATTGTGGGGTATGTTTAAAAATAAAAAATATTTTCTTATTCAACTCAATGGGTAATTTGTAGAATGCTGGTTATGACAGTTTAAGCCTTGCGAAAGCTTTACATTTTTATACTTACCACACTGACAAAATAACAGGAAACAACACTAATTTGAGTACTGTGAAATAAAACAGCAAACATTTCAACATCTAGCTCTATACTGTTTCTGGTTAGTTGAAAATGATTTCATACTGAGTATAATATATAAGTGGTAATTGAACTCATATCAATAGCAGCTGTGTTGTTCTCGTTTAACTCACGTCAGACAATGTTGTTATGCAAGTAAACACAGAAACACATATTGTTCAATACTGACAGTATTATATTACAGTGCCTTTTAAAAGAAACGCATTAAATTTACACTTAAATTTTATTTAAATTTAAGATGAAATACCAGTACAGGGTGGTGGATTATTTTGAAGAAAATTGTAATGTTTTTTTTCATGTTTTATTTAAATACCACATTGAAATTGCATTTATGTTCAGTGCACTGACTCAGCAATTTGTTCATCTTCAATGCATTTACAGCTGGAGGCGTTTTAAGATTGGATTTTTTTTTTGTCCTCTACCAACTGATTCTTAGCCATATATTTTGGAGCTTTGTCCTGTTAGCTACAAGGTTAAACTCCTCTCAAGTCTCTGGTCTTTTGCAACTTTTAGCCGTTTTCTGCATTCAGTGTTGTGTATCTAGTCCTATTCACCTTCCCATCTAGTATGACTAACTTCACTGATCCTGCAAAAGAAAGCCATCCCCACAGTATGATAGAACCACTACCGTGTCTTACTTTGTGTCATTCTATCTTATAGACTCTCACTCTATCACATGCAATCTGAAATAAATCTAGTGGACCTGTGGAAAAGGTCCTTTGAATGATGCCACCAGCTGTCTTGTGGCTTGTTGGTATCTGGGGTCTAAACCACAATAAGTTCCTTCAGTTTCATTCTGATGACTGATGTCTGCAGTGGAAATTTTGTGGTTATGGTCATTTGACAAAAATGCCCATATTTGTACTTTCTGTGTAAGACAAAACAATGTCAGAAATATTGATTGCCACGTTTTAACAGTGTAACATTAATGGCAAATATTCTGAAAAAAACAGAAAATAATTAAACCTTTTTGATCCTGCTTTAAATTAGTGTCTCAAAGTGCATAGAACCAGTTTTTGCCAGTTTTTCTTTAAAACGCAGCACTGCCATCTACTGGTTGTTGCAACCAGTCGGTGCATCTATCGCTTGTTCTAATTTCCCACATTTCTTTTTAGATATTGTGACAGTACAAATAAGAAATACTCTGTACTTTTTCTCCACATTTTCCTGAGAGCATAACTTGAAACATTATTGAAAATGAAAGCTGATTGGTCTGTGAGGCTGCAGGCAGGTTCCAGTTGTTGTTTATGTCAAACTATTATCACATGCCACAGCGACTGTTTATAGCAGAAACAAAAGAAAAATAGATTAAACTGAAACTGCTGAGACATTATTCATTTCTTAGTTCTCACTTTAGCACAAGCTCCTCTTTTCAATAGCAGTTAATACTTGTAACAGTTAATTTTATATTCAGGTAGTTTAATTAATTTGTTGCTAAATACACATATGGTTTCAGATGTGTATGTGACTTAGCTGAAATACCTTAGAGTGAAATTATTTTAGAGTCTTTGGGTGCGTTGATTGAAGTAATAATGGCCACGGCACCTTAATAGTTAACAAAAAAATACCTGGTGAACAATTACCACCTCTAAAATAATCCATAATTTTTATCATGCATTAACTCTACACATGCCCCCTGCCCAAGGATTGATGTTGGTCAAATTTAATTCAGAGTACAGTGCTATGCTATTTAACTCCACCTCTCTTTTCAGTAGTTTGATTGTTTTAATTTGTCCATCTCACTTTTAATTAGTGTTTTTACTTTTTATATAAAAGTCCATCTTTTAATTTGTCTTTTAATCTGCGTTTTCATTATTAACAGACCTGTGTACCACCATGATAATGACTGCCGCCACTCTGCAATCTGTGGTGTGTGTTATCTGCACCACCACAGGTCACCAGTTTCAGTCTGCAAACTAAGTATGACTAGGGATTTAAAAAAAAAAAAAAAAAAGATTTATATTGTTACTTTTAACACAAACAGTGAAAACCCTGAATGTAAATTCTCAAGCATAGTAAGACAGATCGATCAATATTTGAAACATTTTAAATCAAATATCGTTAATATGCAATCTATGAAATATTCAAAGGAGTCTTACTGTAAAATAATCAACCACAGAATCAGAATAAGCCTTATTGGCCAAGATTGTATGCACCAATGAGAAATTTGACCTGAGTTTTCACACTCATACATTGTACAGACAAAAGTATAAATATATTGTACAAATTTTATTTCAATTAAAATAAGGATGAAGGAAGAAAGTGTGAAGGAATCAAAGGAAACAAGAATGATGGGAAACAACCCTCTGTTTTTTATTCTGATGAGATAGACTAAGAGTAACTGTAAGTTCTTAGATAATTAAAAAAAACTGTCTTGTTAAATAAAGTACAATTTAAATCTGTGTTCCAAATCTATGTGCTACATTTACACCATATTTATTTTCAGTTTATAATATGATGCTAAACATGTAAGTAGACAGACACGGAGCACACATCACCTGTTCTGAGGAGATACAATAATGTGTAAAAGTCTTGAGCTGATTGTCATCTCCGCTGCTTTGGCCTACGCCTATGATTTATGTATTTTGAACGTATCCATCCTTTTTCCATGAAGGATATCCTTCTCATGTTGCAAAACATGGAGCAGGACGGACGCATCACATGCAGTTCTTTGCTGTTTATTTTACCCACTTCTGTTTCTGCCTGGTTTTGAATAAATCTGCCACAAAATGTTAAAAAACAATATTGTACCAACTTCCATTGATTTTCCATGATTCATTACATTACAACAGAATGTTATAAATATCTTAAGGGAACAGAGATAAGATTCTATTCTTAAGGTAACTTCTTCATCCTGCACACATGTTAATTTGTCAAGTAAACATGCATTTCAAACTCATCACTCTTGCAGTCAACAACAATGATCTTTTTCCCTCAGAGAAACTTTTGGTTGGACTGGAGGATGACTATGAGGAAGGTTATGATCATATTTCTTCATCAGTGCTTTCACTGGATTTATTATGTTGACACCTTCATCAGCTGGATCTAATGGAGTCCTGAATTCAGACTGATGTGTTTTCTGATGAAGATGAAAAGAAAAAAGATTTTTAGTCACACTGAGTATTTTGAATATATTTCCGATAAGGCTTGTTTATCAAAAAAAAACAACGTACATATTAAAAGTACATTCAAGCAAAACTTAAATAGGTCTAAAAAAGAGAGTAAACATTTGGTATTTCTCAGAAAATTTTTAAAATACATAAAACCAATAAAAAATAGATTTTATTGCTGGAATGTTATAAGATTGACCATCCAATCAAGACAGTCTGCAGATTGTCACTGACAGGAAGTCACTGACACCTGTGACAAGGTGGAGAAGCCAAGAAAAACAAATTATATTCAAAAGACATTTTTTACAGAAAGTCCACTTATTTATTAAAAATCATTTTTTTGGTGCTTATAAGTAATATTTCAATTTTCTGAGAAATCAACAAGTGTTTATAATAATATGAAACAAAAAACATGTGTCGTTTTTCTAATTGTTTGTACGCTCACCTTCAGTTTCTCAAGGTCTTCTTTTGTTTTCTGGCACAATTCCTGTAATGCTGTCTGCAGATTTAGAGTGAAAATGGAAACTTAGTCACACTTAAACATGTGATGTCACAACAAAATCATTCTACAAAAGCTGCAGTACATTACGTTCTGATTAATTCTCCATAATTTACCATGTGTTTCTGTGCAGAATGGGAATTTGTGAAGCGGATGAGATCCAACAGAGGGAAAATTAGGAACAGGATTTTTGTGGGTCTGATTCCAGTCGCTCTTCTAACACCGGTCATCATCATTATTCTGAGAAAAGGAAACATTAAACTTGATGTTGAAAATGTAGCTGTTACTTATAGTTTTACTGTGTGAACTCAACCAAGGTGTGAGAAGTGGATGCAAACGTTGGCATTGTACATCCCAGGTTTACTGTCTACTTAATAGAAAAATGATGGATCTGTGACGTTTGTGCTGTAGGAAACCGGTAATAGAAAAAGATTCTCAGAAATATTTTTATTTTCATTACTGTGGCTTTTAGCAATAGAGATGGTGCCACTGTACATTATACACACTCTTTCCAAATGCTGGAGCACAGTTTGTTTAGAGTTGCCTTTGATTAATAACAACTGGAACATCATAAAGTGTATTTTGGTTTTCAATCTGTTATCATTTTCCCTTATTTTGACATTGTAATACAATGTTCTTTGCTTGTTTAATTTTTTATTTTCCTCCTAATCATGTAAAGCACTTTGAATTTCCTTGTTGATGAAAATGTTCTTTTCTCATAAACTGCCTCACCCTGATAGTCGACATCAAAATCAGTCAACATGTTACATCCACATGGGAATATTTGAGAATTGATGGGAAATTTACTTAACTTGGTTTATGCCTAAATATAAACAGAAATCTGCCTGAATTGAATAAAAAAAAGTTCAAGGTCTTACCTGGTGTATAAAAAGGAGGAGCTGCTGTTCAGGAGAAAACTCACGAAGTGACAATATGACGCACAGCAAATACTTTAAAAACTCCTCAGGCTACCTGAGTCTTATCAGCTGACTTACTTTTAAAGCAGTTTCTGTTTCGTTTCTTTTGCAGAAACACAGTGACGCACAGTGATGTGACAAAGCCTTCCACCACACATTCACACTTTTCTTTTTTGTTTACGAGTTACTGTGTACAAAAATTAAAGTGTGCCCCACATTTGGAGGAAAAAGAGAGAAGCTTGCAATGTTATGTTGAGTTGATGTTTTGCTGTAGGAGGGACAGCTTACTTCACAAAATAAATCATCTTCCAAATAGACAATAGCCTTAATCATACTGACAAAATGTCTTTAAAGATTTGAAAACTTTTGACTGATCTGGAAAGGTGTGTGCAAGGATAACAGCCATCAAACACCAGCCTGTCTGGACAAAATGGGTCTGAAATTACCAAAAACATTTTTGGGCTTTAAAAGAATGCAATTTTACCAAAATACTGCAGAAATACAAAATCCAATTGTCAAGACTGAAGATGGTGTTAGCACAGCAAAAGTCATGCGCATTTCCAGACAGACTGAGTGTATATCATATGCCATTGTAAATAATATGCTAATGTATATTATATACACTCTATCCCAATACGTACAACACATATAACAAAGGGTTAAAAGCACTTGACATATTACATACACATATAATTTTATTACTTCATATTCTGACCCGTGTGAAATATGTTTTAGATACTCCAACATGGTAAGAAATTACTTGACATAAGTTTAACATTTTTTGATGGTTTGAATCTGTTATCATTTATCAGAAGGTAAGTATCTATAAAAAATATATTTACGTCAGCAGCGGATCAGCTCTGCGTCACCTGCACCACTTTCTGTTTCACAATTGTCACGTTGTTTTTGTAACTTACAGGCTTAAGTTTTGATAAATCATGTAAGGATATGAAACCACATGACAAGTTTTTTACAAGTTTTAAAAAGTTTTGTTGCAGTTGTATTTCAAGGTACTTCCCAACATGTTCCTCTAAGCTCGACTTATTTCCTGGATTGTTTTACGCCCTTAACGCAAAAGGTATAATGATGATAAATTTACACTGTCACATCATTTGACTCTGTCTTCAGATTAAATTATATAATTTTATTCTAGAAGGTAAAGTTATCCACTTAAAAAAATTGTCTTCAAGAGAACAAGTCAGTTTGTACAGCCAGTTATTTTCAAAGCAACACTTCCATCTACTGGTTGTTGTAACAGGTAGGTGCACGTTCCTCTTGTTCTGAAGTCTCAGCATTGTTTGCTGTTTTTTTAGCACCTTCCCCTCAAAAAATAAAAAATGCAGTGAGCTTAACATGAGCATCTTCCTCAGTTTACAGGCTGCTAATATACGATTGGATCCTCGTCCTGCCTAGTTTTTCACTGTAGATGTTTAGATAAGTAGCTATTTTTGTAGCCATTTCTTTTCTGGGAAAGGAAAACTTATGGATATCTCAATAAATGTTTCTTAACAACAATGCAAAAGCTAAAATATGGATTTAGAACTGCTTTATGGGCATTTCTTACCAGAAATTCCTTCATTCTCTTGTTATCTATTAATTAATTTATTTGTTCAGCCTTACCAGAGGTGCCAAAACCATGGAGCACACTGAATAACTTGACACAATATTGAAAATAAAAGGTGAGCAGTCAGGTATGTCGTAATTTGTTTCCAAAGAGGAATTTCCCTGTTGGTGTTTGCACGATAACATCATCACATGCCACAGTTATTGCTTACAGCAGAAACGAAAGGAAAAACTACTGAGGCATCGTTCATTTCTCTGTGTTCACCTTAGCAGCAGCTCCTCCTCTCAAACAGCAGGTAAGATCTGTAACATTTTTAATTAAATATTTTAATAAAAACAGACATGCTTTCCGGTATAACTCAAACCTAAAAGAGTAAAATTATTTTAGAGTCCTGGTTGTTTTGTTTCCAGGAATCATGGCTGCAGCAGGTTTACCTGAAAGCGAATGTCTGGTTGGTGTCAGACCTGCCAAAGGATTGTTCCTCATCTTCTCTCTTCTGGCTCTGGTTTCTGTCACCAGCTCAATGATTAGCAAAGATTACCTGGTAAATCATTTTCACTTTAATTTTCTTTTATATCTAAAATAACTAATCTCCATCTTTTAAGTGGAGCTTTTGAAATGTGCAATTAGAGATAAAATAAAGAGTGCAGTTTTGTTTCAGTTGTGCTTTTAAAAACTGAGAATTAGCCTGTTTGAATAGGAAATATATAATTTAATGAACTCATTGATAGGTAGTATTGTAGTCCAAGTTTTTTGTAAATTATTTCTTTCTATTTATTTGTTTTTAATTTCATAATCATACAGTTATGGACAGAAACTCTTCAAACAGTGGAACTCAGATATGCTGTTACAATGTTACTCATCTCATGTAAACCCTTATTTCTGAACATTTCAGAACATAATTCAGGAATACTATGAGGGTGGACTGATGGAAGCAGCTGATAAGAAGGTGAGTTAATCAAAACTTTTCTTCTATCATTTATTTAGTTTATTTTTCAGGTCAATATAGTGGGTAGAGGGAAATTAAAAGATGTAACACACTGCACAGAATATCTGATAAAGACGTTTTTTCTTTTTAAAAGAAAGATTTTGAGAACCAGCTGAAAGTCGCCTCGCAGTTCTTTGAAGAAGAGCTGGAGAAGTTTCATCCCATGTTGGATCAAGTGAAAGCTGCAACAGCAAACTCAACATCTCTGAAGGGACTCATGAGCTCCATCACCAACCTCTTAGTCAAAAAAAGGAAAGATTTTGCTAAAAATAAAAAGGCGCATCAGGAGGAAATTGATGATATTTGGAACTTCATAAAAGCCATGCATTATGGCGAAGATTTGCTGTAACAGTTGTAAAACGTTTCTCTATTACAGATGGTCAGTTTCTGAACTCTTTTGTTTTTGTAAGCAAATAACTGAACTGAGTGAAGAGACTGTGATTGTAGAAAATGTTTTTGATTCTGCTCAAGTGATCAGTCATCATTTTTTTGTCAATCATCATGTTTTTCTGCATGTATGCGTAAAGTTTAAGTTTGTTTTGATTAAATTTGCCAATTTAGCAGTTTGTAATTTGTTCTAATGCCAAGCTTTAGCTCTAAATGAGTTTTGTTTTTAATTTGTTAATTTTTTTGTGAACTTCTTTTCTGTTTTTAAGGTCTCAAAAACTGAGTCACATTTATCAGGTCTGGATTTGAACTTTAACGTTTTGAGTTTAAGAAACATAAGAATGCAATATAAACATGAATTTCTCTGATGCCACAAGAGTTGTTGATAACCGAAATTAGATAATTGCTTCCAGAACAAAGTTCTGTCCAGATAACTATTTCCTGCAGAAGGAAAATAGCAATATTGATCACAGTACAATGATGTACAAACTGGAGCTCATCAAGACCTAAAAGATTCCTGCTGCCATGTTGGGATTTATTAATTATATTTATGAGATATATTTAAATATGATTTTAGCCATAAAAGAGGTTAACCAGCATGCATGCTGAATTATTTTTGATACTTTAGATACAAATAGAACTCAACACATTGGAAAATGTGAGGATTTTAGGATGAGTATATCATGTATAGTTTTCAGTATAACTGAAATTTTTGTATTAGAAAAGCATATATTTTTTTTGTTGGGGTAATTGTTCAGTACCTTGTAAATGTATTCATAATTTTGTCAAATTACAGCCTGAACATTAGTGCTTTATTGGGATCTTATGATGTAACAAGTCAAATAAAGAGAATAACTTTGAAGTGGAAGATGATGCATTGATTGAAAAGGAGTCCCAATCTTTGACGCAACAATCAGATATATTTTATCTTCCTGTTATCACCTCTTATCAGGCAGCTGTCATTTTGGGAAATATGCCAACATGATTTACTGTAAGCCGGGGAATTATTTTTTATTCTGCGAAAGAGAAAGTGGTGCAGGCCACACTGAGCAGATCAGCTGATGAGGGTTTTTTTCTACTACTTTGGCCATCTGCCAAAGACAACAGAGAATGTGTTCTCCCTAAAAGTCCAAAACTCTTTTCCAAATTTAGACATAAATCCAAAAGGTGTAAAACGATTAAGGCAGGGGTGCCCAAAGTCGGTCCTCGAGGGCCGGCATCCTGCACATTTTAGTTCTCTCCCTGGTGGTACCAACAACTAGTGATGGGTCCGGCAACACCGGTGCGTCAACGCATGTGTCAAGCCCACAGACAAAACCCCATGTTGGTGCGCGTATTGCTTTCAGCAAGTCACGTGACCAATACAGGAACTGTTTCGAAATGACACTGAGGCACCAAACTGTGTTTACAAGGAAGCGAATCTGTCAACAGGATGCATTTGCTAAAATAATTCTTGATCTTTTACGGTACAGCGTCAACTATGGAGCCTCAAGGCAAACAAAAGGTTTTGTAGTTTGGGACCATTTTGATCTTACATCAGAAAATAAGGCATTGGTTGTCACTTCGTTGTTGTTTCATCTGGTTCTTTTCAGTTTCTACTCGATCTATCCGAATCCAAATTCAGCTGAAATTGACTCTTAGTTTACTTTCATATTATGTTCTGCAGGTTAAGTTTTGCATATGTTTGACAGAACTGTCTTATTTAAATAAATCCACTTCCTCAATGATGAGGCATTATAGTGCCAGGCATCAGAATGAAGACACACCTGGATAAACTCAGGTATACAGCCATTCTACAAATTGCTCAGTTGCTTTTTATAAATTATTTCATATAAATGTGTTGTTTACTTAATATTTTTCCACAACAGGAGAAGTTGTGTCAAAAAAGCATAACAGACTAAATTTCAAAATGTTGGAAAAGCTTTTTTTTTTTTTTATGAAAATGAATAAAACCCTCCCATCAAGCATCCTCATTCCAAACATGTACACTTAAATTTTCACTTTATGGTACATGTTCACATTATTTATTGACTGCATCTAAGAATATCAAATATATTTTGAATTTAACTGAAGATATGACATAATACAATATATAATATACAATAAAATACAATGACTTAAATCTTATTGTATAGACTAGGCCATCAAATCAGTCTGTCAACTACTATGTTTGTAGGGATTTTTCATGTCCAGCAGGCGTCAGTATGCAGTGACACAGTATCAATACAGTTTTGCAATGGGTCGAATACCCATCACTACCAACAACCTTTTCATCATGTCTGTCTTCTTCTTAGGCTTTCTAATGAGCCATCATTTGATCCAGGTGCGTTAAACCAGGGAGAGAACTAAAACACGCAGAATGCCGGCCATCGAGGACCAACTTTGGGCACCCTTGGATTAAGGGAATAAGTCAAGGTTACTGGAACATCTGGGGAAGTACCTTGAAACACCACGGTAATAAAAACTTAGCAAAACTCATAAAAGTTCTTGTCAGGTGGCTTCTTATCCATCCATTCAGTATCATACAACCTTGTTCGTAACGGAGTTGGGAGGGGTGTTGGTGCCGATCACCATCAGTCACTAGACGAGAAGTGGGGCAGGGCAAGACGAGACGAGAAACAAGTAATAAAGATAAAGATAAAGATCATTTGTTAGTCTCCCATTGGAGAAATTGTGTCTAGGAAGTAGGGTTATGGTACAACATCAAAAATAAAAACAATTCATAAAAGTAACACCAATAAAAATGTCAGATCAGCAGTATATCCACATAACCATCTCATTTCCATACAATTAACTTTCTGAAATTAATTGTTGCCATATCTGTGTAATATGCCAGTTGATTATGAAGATGACCTTCTTTCATGTTTTAATATCTGGTTTAAGCAGTACGGTGTGTAGCATCTCTGAGGTGCAATACTTATGAACGTGTCGATTGTATTTTTGCATGAAAAAACTGTATTCCTACAGTTTTTTGTGTTCCGCATTTTCAATACATTAACTTGAAAATAATAAAGAAAAAAGGTGCAAATGTGTGTTTGGAGGTTTTGTAGTCAGACTGTTGTGGTTTCTGTCACAGCTTCATCATGAGTTACTATTTGTTTTAGTGCAGAATTGAAAGAGAAAGTATGTTAAAGTGAAACTTGAGACAGTTTATAAGCTTCAGGTAACCTGGGGAGTATTAACAGAATTGAACGTGCGTCATCTTGTCACTTCTTGAGTTTCCTCTTAAGTAACAGCTCCTCTTTTCTCTACACTTCAGGTAAGACCAATGACTCTCTTTTAATTAAGACAAATTTCGGTTTTCATTGAGGAAATAACCAAGTTAAGTGAATTTCTTATGATTTCCTAGGGTGTATTTTCACTGCAATCATGATCAGATCAGCTTCGTATGGAAACAGAGGATTGTTTGGCATCAGACCAACCAAAGGACTGCTCTTCATCGTCGCTCTGCTGGGTCTAGTTTCTGTAGCAAACTCTCTGATTGACACAGAACACCTGGTAAAATGTTTTTCTGACATATTCAGCTTTATTTTGTTTATATATATCAACTTAAATTGGGTCTGATACAAAATAAATTAGTAATAACCAAAAAAATGTGGACACCAGTTTATTCTGTTTTATTTACAGTTTGAATGTTATTTTCACTGCGCAGTTATCACCACTTAAATTCTAAAACATGACGTAGTTATGGTCTTTATATTGTTAAAAATGCCTTTGCAGCTCTCATCCTGTAACACAGCTCTATATTTGCACATTTCAGAAAATAATTCAGGAATACTATGAGGGCGGGTTGGAGGACGCAGCTGACAAGAAGGTGAGTCATTGATTAAGTCTGAAAAGCTTTTATGACACCTTTATTAATAATTTCAGTATAAATCATGACAAAGTGTCTCTGAGATTGTCTAATACATAAACACGCTCTACAGAGATCTAATAAAAGTTTCTCTTCTGTTTCCCCCCAAAAGAAAGAATTTGAGAACAGGATTAAAGTTGCCTCAATCGTCTTTGAGGAAGAACTTGAGGAGTTTCATCCCACGCTGAAGCAGCTGAAAGCAGCAACGACAAACTCCACGTCCCTACAAGGACTCTCACGTGCCATCACAGATTTCTTAGTCAAAGAAAGAAAAGACTTTGCTGAAACTGTAAAGGCAAATCAGGAGGAAATTAATGATATTTGGAGTTTCATTAAAGCTCAGGAGTACGGTGAGGACTAGATGTTTCTAGTCTTTGTGGCAGATAAATGATGTTTTTATAATGTCTCTCCTCTCCTTTTTGTCTGAGAAAGTCTTCTTTTTCATATTTATTATCTAAAATTATAATTGAGGCATTTTTTAATGATGCAAGTAAAAGTTTATTATGAATGCAGACATCTTTGGCAGCCTGTGGGAATCTTACTTTTGATTCCATCCAATCACTCCACAACTCCATTGATTCTTTTAAAAAGCCACTTAAAGCACTTTAATCAACTTTGCTACATGGTACTTTAGCTAAATTGATATGATGATTTTGTTCCTTTCTATAGTACTATTTTTCATTTATAAATTATTTTTAGAATTTAAGAATTTTATTTAGTTGTTTCATAAGAAATTTGTGATTCTTTTCTGTTAATATTTCCATATAGATAAACTTTATATACCAACTTGTTTCATGCTTGAGTATTTAAAAAAAACCCTTTAATAAAACTTATTTAAAACACCCTGTCATGCCTATTTTACTAATACATGTCTATAGTTTTGATACTGGTTGTATGAATTTGCAAAAATTAAATAAAACATGAAATACTGGGTTATGAAAAATATGACTCTGAGCATTTCCTGCAGCAGCTCAACAGATGGCAGTGTTGTTTTGATTCACAGAAATATCATTGGCTCGCTGAGAGTCACATTGCCCTGTTTATATATTTAACTGAAGCATGTAGCCCTGAAGCAGAAGCCACTGTTGGAATATTAAACTGAATGTTATTCAGCCCCTGACAGAGTCAGATTTGTAATTATTTTTCACATAACAGAAGAAAAGCAGATGATCAATTGAATCTTAACCGATCTCTGGTCCTGCACCCAGTATTTATCAGAACTTTACCCTGTTTCTAGGTCCATATTAAAATTCAGAAATTTTAATGCGTCAGAAATATAGAAGAGAATTGGAGAGAATATTAATAAGTGAAAATCCAAACTTCCGAAGGGAAGAGAAAAACTAATGAGAGGTAATGAAAAGTTTCCACATTCCTGTTTATTTTTTGCAATTTATTTTTAGTGCTTTTTCTTTCAAATGTATTAATTAAAGAGGGGACTACACAAAAAAATCTGGGACTTTAAACCTTGATTGCCAAGTTTAGAGTTTGAAAGAAAAATCTTTTTATATACATTTTTTGTTTTGCTGTGTGGATTTAAATGATAATTGCATTCTTCAATGAGAAAGAATTACTGGAAGGCGACATTGTGTGTGTTTACCATAACATTGCAATAGAAATAAAAAAGAAATGATGTATTTGTTTATTAGTCCTTCTCAGTTGTGTGGCTGTTATTTTGCACTTTATCATTTGACTGTGAAATTGTTGTTTACCTTCTTTCTTATTATTTACAATATTTCTTCCTAACAATGGTTGTCCAGCAAAAACATGTTAATAAGTAATTAAATGTCCTTTTTGTTTACACCTTGTTAGTGGCTAGCCTGGGTTTTACACAGGTTTTAATTTTTCTTTCACTTCTGATTCTGCAGTTTACATAGACTGTGTCAACATTAATAATGTGACCAAGCCAGTTGTGGCTGTCAGCAAATATTTCTCTTCCTCCTGTGTTTTTTATTTTCTCGTGGTACAACCCATGTTACTTGACCACTCCTGTGTTCTCTCCTGTCATTCACTCAGTTCATCTTTGAGACACCAACAGGTAAGATCTTTGAGACTTGAAAGTTATGCATTTTAACTAGGTTTTTAAAAAATCATTTTATTTCAATTTGTAATTACATCCATTATGATTTGTGTTTTTTCTCCTGATTGATGCAATGGCAGAAATAATGGCAAACGCAAGACAAAGACTGGAGGCTCTGAGCTTCAATAAAAACCTTTTTCGAATCGCTGCTCTGCTGTTTCTAGTTCACATCGGACAGTCACTGGATTCTGGAGATTATCTGGTAAACTGGCTTTTCAAATCTATATTTGGTTTATGTACAATATTTTCATAATTGTACTGACAAAATCTTTTGTCTGTCTTCCTTGGAAGCTTCGGAAACAGTTTGTGGAAAGCTGGAATAATGTACAAAAATTGATCACACACCTGGTAGGTTTCCTTTTTGCTCATATTTGTGTGACAAATTCTCCACATTAGATTACCAACAAACAGAAATCAAATGTCGGCTAATAAAGATTTTTTTTTGTTGTTGTTTTTATTAGACAGAAGTCCAAAGTGGCACTGAATTTATCTTAACACTTTTGGATGAAGCAAATCCTCTGGAAACCAAGAAGCATCTTGTGAGTAATATGGCTTTATTTTGTCAAAGGTTAACACAGTGACTACAGTATTTTCTGAACACACAGTCTTACAGTTTTCAAATCTACTTTCTTTCTCCGGTTATTTACAGGAAATATTTCAGCAATATCTTCAAGCAACTGTAGATGAAGCACACAGACAGAAGGTGGGTCAGTCTAGCTTTATATTACTCAGATGTTAGTTATTTGTAAGAAGTTAAGAAAATATTGATATATTTTTTTTCTTTTCCTAAAGGTCGAAAAATCATCTTATTTTACTTTGGAGATGCAAAATCTTCGTAAGATCCTGGATGATCCTGAATGGCAACAAAAGTCAGCATTGTCTCATTCATTGGTGAGAAAGTTAAGAAAAGCCATAGAGCAACGCCTTGAAGTATATAGGATTTATTTAAAGTTAAAGAGAGACGTCTTCAATAGAGATTTAGAGGAGGTTGAAGGAGAACTGACATATACTTTGAATAAAATCAAATTCTGGAAGATAATTCCCTATCTTTCTGAAATTATACCAATCTTTTTTTTTTGTGCATTAGCACTTTATTGGATATGTTCCTGCATCTGTTCTTGTATATTTTCATACTTATAAATTGTTTAACAATGACCTGACATTTTGTACCTGCTGAAAAGTTTAGCTCTTTTTGAACTTTGCATGATTTAGGTTTGGGGGCAACAGGAGACGGTTGTGTTTGTGTCAGTTAAACCTTCTTTATGTTTATAACTTTAATCACTGAAGGATCATTAAACTACATTTTCATGTTTCCTGGGAGAGGTCATTTTGCTATTTTGTGTAGCATGTTCACAAAATAAAGTTGATGCTTAATGTGTTCTTTTGTGGAGTCTTCTTCTTATTTTTACTTTATTAAAATTCTTATTGCTTCCCAGCCTCACTACTAAATATTCTCAGTCAACTGTTAATCTTATTAACTGCAGTGGTTTCCATACTGGCTTATATTACTTTTACATGCTTTACTTTGTAAAGCATGTTGCAATTTTCCAAATTACAACTCGACATTTTATCCATCAAAATTTCAATTTTGACTAACTGATCAATAAGTAAAAATGGTTGTTTTGTTAATGTTACATTTGTTCTCATTTATCTAATATAATGCTTTACAAAATGTAACTTATTTCCAATGTGATTTCAAGCTAATTTTATTTTGCTGTTTCTTATCACTTTATTTGAGTTTTTTTTAATTATTATTATTAGTTTTCCATTTTATTATTGAGCCATATTATAACTGGGGTAAATAAATAAATGACATTCGACTGTAACAAAAATACACATTTCACATCACTTCATAAATAACAACAGAATAAAAACATACAAAAAACACAACTGAACACTGAACTAAAAATGTAATATTAGTCCGTAGTGTCCCTGTGCCTTGTTTGCATGTTATTGTGCGGCTTTATTTAGCCAAACTGATTCAAAAAGTACAGTCACAATTTCCCATTGATTATTCCCTGAAACAAGTAGACAATTATAAATATCAGACATTCTAAGTATGGAGACTGCAGAATTAAACTTTCATTCATATTTAAAAGAAACAGGTGAATTAAGATTTCCTGATTTTGTTTGTTGATGTGTACTGCTTCACTGAAGCTTCAAACCATTACTCAACTCCTTGCCACTTAAAATAACCCTACATAAAAAGTCTGAACTTTCCATTTGCTACAAAACAGTTCTTTTTCAGTTTGATAATCTCATGTTCAGCATAGTGTGACTAGTTATTTAAAAAAAAAAAAACATTTTTAGTGTAGTTTTATGAAAAGTAAGTTTTGTTTGTTTGGTCTCAGTTCAAGAAATTATTGCAAAAGAATAATTGGTTTTACTTGTATTTAATTAATCACTTTATTTAATCGCTCACACCAAAACTCAGCAACTGTACAGGACATTTAGACATAACATTTCATTTAAAATCCACTTCAGCTTAGGAGGGACTAACAAGCTATAGATGCAGGCAGAAATGAATGTCAGCAGCATTCTTGATTTCAGCAGAAGTATTTTATTTAAAAAAAACAGCAAAGAAGATTAATATTTCTGCGTAATTAGGTTTCCTAGATATAAAGATTCTGGAATCATGCTACACATTTTACAAGTCAACATGCTTCTCTGCTAAGTTTGCTACAAACGTCTCCATATTTGCGAGTGTGTCTTCATATTTTTTCACCCGTTCGGCTTCATTTTGGAACTTTTTTGTCAAAAAATTATGTCTTTTTACCAGGAAACTTCTCATGTCGCTTAATTCTCCAACGGGATATTGATAACCTGAAAATAACCGATGAAGAATTTCATACTCAATGTCTAGAATATCCTTAGTTTCTTTGAGGACTAAAGAAAGGAGCTCCATGTCCAACTTGTTGGCAAGCTGAAACAAACAAAAATTCAAATAAATAATCAAATTTATTCATTGTGCATTCCATGACTTTATAAAGATTTATGTTGTGTATTTTATTTACTTTTCTCATTGCTGCATCTTCTTGTAGCGTCTGAATATTTTCCTTCATTTCTTGCTGAAAATCCAGAAAGGAAAGATACAAACATTTACAATAAGTTGCAAAGGAAATAAAATAACTAGGGAAAAAACAACAAATGTACATGATAAACTATTTGAAACTACTATTGTTCTCTAATTTGTAAATAAGAACAAGTATACCAATTCCTCCTTGCTTATCCATGAACTTGCAGGACAGAGCAGGCTGAGCAGAGTAATCATGAAGACAAGGTCTTTATATTTTCTGAGCCCAACCACTCCTCTGCTTCTGAACGAGGACAACGCTGTCATCACGGCTCTGAAACTGCTTCTGAAACAAAAATATTTAAAAACATATATATTTGACAGAGAGTCAGGTCAGAGGTAAGGCATTTATGTTATGATATTTCCTGTTGCAGATAGTATGTGATAAATGTTTTTTATCAGTTTGTGTGAATGGGAGTTTAATCATACCTTGTGTTGGAGGGAGAGCTGCTCTACAGGTGGCAGAAATGAAAGGAAGGACAATAAATGTTTTAAATATACTGGGATTGTCACACACACACACACACACACACGCCCCCACACACACACACACACACACCCACACCCTTAGCATGTGATTGGATGATATTCAGTACGGTTCTGCTCTTTTCAGTTTCACTTTAAAGTGACAACGCTACTTAATCCACATATAAAAAACACAAAAGGAAGAAAAAAGTAAACTGAGACAACTAGAAAACAGAAACTTGTTTGTTTAGTAACTGGAGTATATTTGAAATTTTACAAAAGCTAAATTCTTGGCTTTGTTACAAACTGAAGCACCGTCTCAGTAAATGTTGATCAGACAAATTTACAGTTGGCAGCAACAGGTAAACAGTGAACGTTGCAGGATCTAAAATGTTGTTCGGTTTGGTTGAATAGTTTTTTCCATTAAGTCTTGAACGGCAAAAGAACTGACAGTGTTGTCTTATAAAGACAAAGTAACTACTTTTATTTTTTTTTGTTTTATTTTTTCTTTTATAGCCAGTTACTTATATGTTACCGGACATTAGTTATTAACTGTAAAAAAGAAAAATCTCTAATTTATGGTAAAATTTTGCCGTATAAATGCGGTGTTTTTACTACTTTCCTACAAATTTTACCATATAAACAAAAATTCTACCGCATCTCTACAGTAAAATTCTGGCAACCACACCTGCCGGTATTTTACCATAAATTAGAAACGTTTTGGTTTTGGGGTTTTTTTACAGTGTAGTGTAGCCGCAAGCCATTATGTCTACAAAATCTCACTCTGTTGGTAATTCATTTGTAAACTTTACAAGCACACCTCATATATCTTATACAGTCACTTAATATTGACATAATAAACAAACAACTAAAGCTTTTTGGTTTTACTTCGGATCCTGGATCTTGCTTACAAAAACGTCAGTCAACATACAACAAGTTTTCTGTTTCGTCGCTTAATGTGGCCAAGTTGGTTGTGGTTCTCAGTAAATGTTTCTCTTCCTCCCAGTTTTTTTATTTTCTCATGTAATGACCCAAGTGACTTCAGACCTGGATTCCCAAGTCTACTATGTTTAGAGTATGTAAAAGAAACTTTTTTTATACATTTCATGTTTTGTTGTGTGTATCTAAAGGGTAATTGTGTCATTCAATGAGAAATGAATTACAGGAAGGGGACAGTGTTTGTGTTTACCATAACATCACAACACAAATTAAAAAGAAATGTTGTCTTTGTGGGTTTATTACAATAAACACACAATTGAGAATGTATGTTTGTGTTGAACTTTATCATTGGATGGTGAAATTGATGCTTACTTTCTCCTTATTTATTTACAATATTCCATTGTTGTCATGTTGTGTCCAAAAAAACACGCTGACAGTTAATTAAGTGTCTTATTTTTTCTTTCACTTCTGAACCTGGTTCTTACATAAACTGGATCGTTTTCTGTGTCAACACTAATAATGTGACCGAACCGGATGCAGGTATGAGATGTGTTTTTCTTGGTCACGGTTCTTCCCTTTCTCACACTACAACTCACATGACTTGTCTTTTGCTTTTTTAAAAAAAACCTGTGTTGTGTTCTCATATTATTCATTCAGTCTGTCTTTGATTCACCCACAGGTAGGATCTTTAAATCTGGAAAGTCAACAATTTTAATTAAGTTTTAGAAACCTGATTTTTTTTTTTCTTATTGAATCCACCACAGTTTGTGGGTTTTTTTGAGTTCTTAAAGTATTTTAATCACAGAAATAATGGCTGAAGCAGGACAAAGACTGGAGGTTCTGAGCTTCAACAAAAACCTTTTCCGAATCGTTTCCTTGCTGTTTCTGGTTCACATCGGACAGTCACTGGATTTTCAAAGTAAACCAGTTTGTAAACTGACTTTTACATGTTCTTACGTGTTGTGGTTAATGTATAATACCTAGGTAATTGTAAATGAATAAATGTGGTATTGTGTTTCTTGTAAATTCTAGCACCAGTGATGGATTTCATACAGAAAACAAGAGAAGGAGTCAGACTCCTTGTAAGTCTTTTTGCTTACATGCTGTCTGAGAAATTCTCTATATTACATGAATGGTAAACAGAGCTCAACTGTTGGTTGATAAAGCAATTTTTTTTTTATTAGATGGAAAATGAAAGTGGTACTGAATTTATCTTAACACTTTTGGACAACGCAGGCTCTGTGGCAAACAAGAAGCAGCTTGTAAGTAATGTGGTTTTATTTTGTCGAAAGTTAAAACAATGACAACAGTATTTCCTAAACAGAGTCGTATTCAATATCTAACCAGTTTTCATTTCCACATTCTACAGAAAATATTTCAGCAGTATCTTCAAGAAGCTGTAGATGAAGCATACAGACAGAAGGTGGGTCAGTCTGCTTTATTTTATTCAGATGTTAGTTATTTGTAAGAGATTAACAACATATTTTTTTTAAATTGTAATACTAAAACTAGATTTTTGGTTTTTAATCCTACAGGTAGAAAAAAAAGCTGAAACTACAGTAACTGCACAACAGTTTCATATGATGGTCCCAGGATATTTTGTTAAAAGGCAGCAAATGCAAACTTCATCAAATCCACTGATGGACAGTATGGACCAAATGCTTAAGATATCTATAAATTACTTAGAGCTGAAGAAAAACGTATTTACAGGGGAAACAAAGGAAACAGAAACCAAACTGGAATATACATTGAAGAATTTAAAATCCCGCCAAAACATTCATGATCCTGTTGGAATGATGACAATTCTCCTGTTGCTGTTGCTTTGCATAGTAGCAGTTTATAAAGTATGTTACTGGATATATACTTGGATAATATGGATATTTTAAGATAAATACACATGTATAACTTGAATGTTTTCGGTCTGGGAACTCCAGGACAAGATTGTTTGTGTCGGTTAAGCCATTTTTGTGTTGACTTATTCATATGTCTTTAATCAATGTTCTGTATTAAGCCTGGATTGTGTGGGAGAGGTCATTATTTCTGTTGAAGTGCTACCACATCTAAAAAAAAATTTATAAAAATTATTCTTGATGTGATTTTTATGGTGTTTGTTTCTTCGTATATTTTAACTTTCTGCGTCCACAATTACAATAAGTCACAGATTTTAAAGTGTGAAGTGTAATCTAAGGTTTTGTTGTAGATCAGAAGACAGTTCTGGTCTCATTCATTCATCCTCTGCCAAAGGAGGGTGAAGATTCACACATTAAATACATACAGTATGTACCTTCCAGGAGATTTCGAATAAAATCTCTGAAAAAAGGAGTGTTATTTATACTTTTATTTCACAAGTGCATTTTTTTCAAACACTCAGCACCCATTGTAGGCATTTACACATAGCATCTCATTTAAAATCTATTTCAGCTTAAGAGTTATTTACCAGTTTATCGAGGTCTTTTTTATTATAGCTCACCTCTGTTTTTATTGTTCTTTAAAAAGCAATAAAAGTGATTCAGACATTTTATCAGAACTGTTTTCTTAAACACAATAAACAGACATAAGGTGAATTTATAGTTCTGGGTAATTAGGTTTCCCAGGGATAAAGTGTCTGGAACTATGCTACACAGTTTACAAGTCAACATGCTCCTCTGCTAAATTTGATACAAACGTCTTTAAATATGCGAGTGTGTCTTCATATTGCTGGACTTGTTCGGCTTCGTTCTGAAACTTTTTTGGCATAAAATCCTGGCTTTCCACCAGAAATTTCTTCAGGTCCTTTAGTTCTTCAACGGGAAATTGAAGCTCTGGTAACGACCTCTTGAGATATTCAGTTAAAAGGTCTATAGCATGTGTAGCTTCTTCAAGGAGCAAAGTCAGTAGAGCCTTGTCCAACTTGTTGTCAACCTGAAACAAACAAACAAAATAATTAATTAAAATAATAATTAATTAATTGTGGCACTCCATGACTTTATATTTATAAAGATGTATGCTGTTTGTTATTGTTTGGTTGTTTTTTTTTTACTTTTCTCATTGCTGCATCTTCTTGTAGCGTCTGAATATTTTCCTTCATTTCTTGCTGAAAATCCAGAAAGGAAAGATACAAACATTTACAAGGGAAGAAAAGTAACTAGGGGGAAAAACAAGCATATATTATAAACTTTTTAAAACTATGATTGTTCTCTAATCTAAAAATAAGAACAAGTATACCAGTTCCTTCTTGCTTATCCATGAACTTGCAGGACAGAGCAGGCTGAGCAGAGTAATCATGAAGACAAGGTCTTTATATTTTCTGAGCCCAACCACTCCTCTGCTTCTGAACGAGGACAACGTTGTCATCACTGCTCTGAAATTGCTTCTGAAACGAAAATATTTAAAAACATATATATTTGACAGAGAGTCAGGTCAGAGGTAAGGCATTTATGTTATGATATTTCCTGTTGCAGATAGTATGTGATAAATGTTTTTTACCAGTTTGTTCAAATGGGAGTTTAATCATACCTTGTGTTGGAGAGAGAGCTGCTCTACATGTGGCAGAAATGAAAGTAAGGACAATAAATGTTTTAAATATACTGGGCTTGTCACACACACACACACACCCCCACCCGCACACACACACCCTTAGCATGTGATTGGACGGTTCTGCTCTTTTCAGTTTCACTTTAAAGTGACAACGCTACTTAAGCCACGTATGAAAAACACAAAACAAAACAAAAACGTAAACTCAGAAAGCTAGAAACTTATCCAAATTACTTGTTTTGGTAACTGGAGTATATTTGAAATTTTACAGAAACTAAATTTTTGGCTTTGCACAGAAACTGAAGCTGAAGCACTGGTTCAGGAAATGATGATCAGACAAATATTTACAGAAGTCAGTGGCACCTGCTGTGAAGGCAAAGAGTGAAGTTGCAGGATGTGAAATGTTTGTCAGAGGTCTAAAATAATTGTTCCTCTGCCTTTGTGTGCATTAGAAAAATAGCAGCAAAAGAAAATGTAGTTCTTAGAAGCTGGAATGCTAAAAACTATTGCATTAATAGTGCATTTATAGAGGAGGCAACTTAAACTGAACATGAGCTGCAGGAACCTGGAAACATAAAAGTGTCTTTTTCTGTTGTTGCTGTGGTTCATTTTGCATTGGCTTAAAACAGCAGTTTTAAATTTACGGAATGATTCATGCATGCATGTGCAATATTAGTGCAAGACTCACTTTCACTGCATGTCTTTTAGCATTTCACTGACTTGAACCATTTTAAAAATTCATCATACGTTTTAAATTTTAACATCAGTATACGTCTATTTTTTTAAGTCTGCGAAAAGCAAAAACGTCAAAATCCTATGGAAGGATGTACGCGCCAGTAAACGAAAGCAAAAATCCTAAACAAGACAAACAGCCATGGGTTTCTGTTTCACGTTTGTGATGCTTTCTTTGTTTTATTTTCACAGAAGACGAGCAGCTGAACGGAGAGTCTGCCACCGTGAAGGCGAGGAAAGGAACCTTTAATGAATCAACCGCATAGATTCTCACACTGCAAAAAGGTATGATAATAAATATTAAATATGTATTAGTGTTTGTTAGCAATTCTGACTTCTGAACTGTTTCTTTTATCACTGAGCGTGTGAATTGAAACACTGACGGCGGCTGTATTCTCATCTAGAAGCAGATCAATGGCCGTTTTAAGAGTTAAAGCTGTTTTCCTCATGTTCGTTCTGCTGACTCTGCTCTGCTCTGCAAGTTCTTTGATTGACAACGACGACGAGCTGGTAAACTTTTATTTCATTAAAATAAACAAGCAATTTGAAATAGATTTTGACATCAAGCAAATCTTTAACATATACTTTTGTTGGTTGTTTGTTGTGTTAAATCTTTTACTTCTGATTTTAAATGTATCTTAATAATCACTCAATTTGCAGAGAGAAATAAGAAGAAACATTCAGAAACTGCAACATAATGCCGCCAGGAGAAAAGTAAGCAAAACAACTTTTAAAATAAAAATCAACACTTTAAATGTCACCTTGTTTAAAAAGCTGCTGGTGTTTTTATTTTCCATTCAGGCGATTAACACAGTTGACCTAAATTTCATCCCTGGGATTATGGATGATGTCACACAGATATTGAACAGTTCGGTGGAAACGCTGATGGGAAAAGTGCCAAATTTTTTGCTAGAAATCATGAAAGAGATAATCGACTTCCTGGAGCAAATGAAAGGTTTTGCAATTAAAGAGCTGCTGAATCAAGCTGCAAATATCAAGAACAGTACAGAGAAGCTGACACAACTGGAAACTCTTGTAACAAACCTAGCAGACAAAAAAAATATGTAAATGTTATGTTCTGTCAGCGTCTCAGCTCTATCTTACTGAAGTGATTTCTCTTTTATAAAATCCTCCTGTATTCTTCAAAATTACCAACAATAAATTTAGTCTAACTTATGTTCAGTTTCATGTTTCTTTTTCTCCACATTTCACCAAACCTAATGCAACCATAGATCACCAAACCACACAAGCTCTATTTGAAGCTGAAAATTGTGTTGGCCAGTTAGAAGATCTACAGTTACTTTCTAAAAATGGTGCGATACATAGAGTTACATTTAAATAATGGAGAAAATGAAATGTGTGGTGAAAAATTTGTACTGTTTGCAACAAGAAAAAGATTTTCATTATTCAGAAAAATAGTTTTCAGAAACTGTGAGCTCAAACAGATAATAGGATGGAGTGACACAGAGCAAAGAAAAGTAATTTATTTTCTTCTTTTAAATGTTGTATAAGGCTTAATACAGCATTTACACATTAGAACAAAATGGAAATAACTTCCAAATAATCCATTTTGTTTTTATTTGGGCTTTAGGGTTTTAACTCATCTGTGTACAAAATGAATCATTAGTTAAAGAACATCAAACAGTTTAAAACAAAAAAAGTTTTAAAATGTAGAAATTGTATATCTTAAAGCATCAAGTTGTGAAATATAAAGGTTTTTAAATACACTTAAACATGATTTACTCAATAAAACATTAAGCCAGTCTTGCCATTATAGATTTTGAATTAAACAAAGGACAGGAAGCCGTCAGTGGCTACAGCTCATCATGTTGATCCCGTTGGGATTTTAAAGCATTTGAAATGTAATTCTGATTTTCTTCAGTGTACTTTGCTCCTTCAGCAAAGGCCCACCATCTCAGCTCTAAGAAGGCCTTCACTCTTCTCATGGCACGCTCCACCACTGTCACCAGTCGCTTTGCTGTTGGATCTGTTTTTGATCCCCGTTTCACGATTTCCAGACTGGGATTAAGCTCCTTTATCTTGTCATTGAACTGTTCAATAGATGCTGCTATTCTGTACTTCGTTTCAGTCTGTAGGAAGACAAAAGAAGTCAGATGTTTTACAGTAAGTGCAGTTTTTGTTTACCAGTCAGGTAGCTGAGATTGACTTTTGAGCATCATAAAGGCAACATAACCCACCTCTTGTTCAAACGCTTCATTCACTGCTTTCCTGAGGGTCTGTTTGAATATCTCCTGAAATTTACCAGAGAAAGAATATTTGTGAGAATCTACTTACATTGGTGTAACAAACCCTGTTTACATTTAGCAAGAATAAGGAATTTGGAAAGAATTGAGTCTCAAAAGTTGTTTTTCATATTGTGTGGAGTCATGGGGATCCTCACATAAAACAACAATAAACAATATAGTTCTTATACAGAAACGAGGGTTATTATTAAGGCTGGTTACTATTAGCATACAAATCCAATGTTTATTTAAACTGATCATTATCATAAAATGTTATGATTTGGTTTATTACAAAACAATGCAAGTTACAAAGCAACAACATTTTTAAAGAAATAAAAAGAAAGTATTTTTCTGTTGTAGCACTCAATTTGTATAAAGTTGGAAGCATGGAGAAAGTAGTTTCCTACAGGTTTTCAAAAAAAAAAAGTCTGATGACTTACTGAATCAAATCAAAACTAAGCATGAATGGCCACTGATCAGAAAGGAGATTCACAAATTGTACACGTGACTTTCAAATAAACCATTTACATAATTTATTTAAATAAGAATTTACCAGCTCTTCCTCGGTTTTCATGGACTTTGCATCATCCAGAAGTCTTGAAAGAGTTTCAAGCCTACTTTGCTCTTCTTTCTGATGGTACAAAATACAACTTTTAAAATTACAGGAATGTTTTTGCTGCTGCTGTTGCACTAGTTTATAGACACTTCACTTCATATCAAATTAAAGACACAACATGCACAGCAGTTTTGTACAGTAACACATGCAGGAAACACAGCCAACATGTGAACAAAAAAAAAAGACCCACATTCATCTTGACTGATTCCTCTAACAACGCCTTAAAACTTTCCTTCAACATGTCCTGAAATGAGCAAAAGCATTCAAACAAGTCAACTGAAGATGCATGAAGGAGCGTTATGTGCATTTAGACATTATGGATTTGAAAGAAATGAATATTTAAAAGCTGTTTACCATAGGGTTGTTAAATATGAGTATCTTTCCGATGTAAAGGAGAAACAGCAGAGTCAGGGTGAGGAACAGATATTTGATGACTCTCATAACAGTCCATCGTCTGCCTCCAGCTTCTGCCATGATTTCTGTTAAAATTCTTTAAAAAAACAAGTTTAAAATCGAACTAAAGTTTTGTAGCTTAAATATTAATTTACAGCTTTAATGATCTTACCTGTTAGGTGGTTGAAAATACGTCCACCATAGATGCCAAGATGCAAACAGTTTAGGCCGCTCTGGTTTTATCAGTTCTCCTGTAAAAACCGTCTAATTTACCATTTAATTTAACTAATAAAAAATGCTTCATCCATCTGTTTCTTTCTGTTCAGGATTGTTGGAGAGCTAAACTCATAAGCTGACACATACAGTATGTGCAGTTGTCAAGCACTCCTTTCAGTCACTTAGTATTGACATAAGCAAACAACAGAAAGTGAAACTTTAGAAACAACAGAAAGTGAAACTTTCTATTGTTTGCTGGATCTTGACTGATGGATCTTGGCTGTCAAAATACAAGTTTTATATGTGACCACTTAATGTGACCAAGCCGGTTTACTGGCAGCTGCTTGTGGCTGTCAGCAAATGTTTCTCTTCCTCCTGGGTTTTTTTTTATTTGCTTGTGTATGACCCATATAACTTGACCTTTGCTTTCAGTTTTAAAAGCAGCTGCGTTGTTTTCTCCTATCATCCATTCAGTTCATCGTCGATTCTCCTACAGGTAAGATCTTTAACGCTGGCGTTTTAATTAGGTTTAAAAATATATATATATCATTTTATTTTAATCATGACTCGTGGTTTCAATCCCTCTCGTTGATCCAATCACAGAAATAATGGCTGAAGCAGGACGAAGACGACTGGAGGCTCTGAGCTTCAACAAAAACCTTTTCCGAATCGTCTCCCTGCTGTTTCTGGTTCACGTTGGTCTGTCGCTGAATTTTGAAAATAATTCAATGGTAAACTGGCCTTTTCACTGGTAAATGTGTTTTGACTAATATGGAATACATACATAACTGTACCTGATTAATTGTGGAACTGTGTTTCTTGTAAATTCTAGCACATGTTGATAAATGGCATACAGAGAACAAGAGAATCAGTCAGACTCATTGTAAGTCTCTTTTTGCTTAATTTCCGTGTCAGAAATTCTCCACAGCTGTCTGATGAAGTTAATTTTTCTTCATTAGAGAGAAAGTGAAAGTGGCACAGAACATATTGTAACACTTTTGGATATAGCAAACTCTATGGCAAACAAGAAGCAGCTTGTAAGTAATGTGGATTTATTTTGTCAAGGGTTAAAAAAGTGACAGTATTTTTTCTAAACACACAGTTTTATATTAAATATCTGACCAGTTTTCACATCCACATCTTTTCTGTGTAAATTTCAGAAGTTATTTCAGCAGTTTCTTCAAGAAGCTGTAGATGAAGCGTACAGACAAAAGGTGGGTCAGTCAACCTTTATGTTACTCAGATGGTAAGTCAACAAGAAAATATTTACAGTGAACCCTCGCCATATCGCGGTTCACCTTTCACGGTCTCGCTGCTTCACGGATTTGCATCGTGTTTTGTGTTCTGCATTCTGATTGGCTAAACAGTCTCTCTGCTTCTTCTCTACCTGTGTGTCAACAACGTTGCGGTTTAATATGTACACATACGTAAAACAGCTTGCCATATTTAACATAGTCCTACTGTACTTTGTTTTGTTTTTTTTCATAATCATTTTTTATTTTCTCCCGTTCTAATCCCATAACTCAGGTCGCTGTGGGGCGGCGCTGATCTCCGCAATTCTGGCACGGGAATCCGTCTTCAGTTCGTATTAAAATGATTATTTTACAGTACAGTAGCTATTTGTAAAAAAAAAAAAAAAAAAAAAAAAAAAGTTTATACAGTACTTTTTATTTGATTAACAAATGTTTGGGCCTGTAAAAAGGTTTTGTTCTTTGGTTTCAATGTATTTTATTGTATAATAATTGTAAAAACAATAAAGGTTACTACTTCGCGGATTTCGCCTATCACGGTTTCTTTTTGGAACGTAACTCCCGCGAAAAACGAGGGTTCACTGTATAGAAATGTGAATGCTAAGATTATACAAATGTTTTTTTTTTTTTTATTCCAACAGGTAGAAAAAACAGCTGAAGTTAAAGCCTACACACCACTGTTTTATATGGAGACGCTTAACTATTTACCTAAAATTTGGGAATGGAAAAGTGGAGGACCATTGATGAGAAGGATGGCTGAAACCATAGAGAAAATCTTTCAGATAATCCACCAAAACATATTGTTACATAAAGATTTATACACTGGAAAAGCAAACGAAACAGAGACAAAACTGGAGAATGCATTGAAGACTTTAAATTCTCTGCTGAAGATTCATGATCCTGTGTGAGTTGTAACATTTTTCCTTCCTCTGTTACTTTGTACTATGGTACTATATCGGGTAACTTACAACATCTTTTCTCAGATATATGTTCATACTAATAAATTGTTTCACAATGAACACACATTTTGTACCTGCTGTGAAGTTTTGAACTTAAAATGATTCAGGGGAAGGCTGTGTTTGTGTCTGCTGAACCATTTTTGTGTTGATTTAGTCGTGTATCTTTTTTCACTGCTCTACTGAAATATCATCGAACCGCATCGTCATGTTTTCTGGAAGATTTTCTGGCAATTTTTGAGAACATACAAATAAAAATGATGATTTATGTGATTTCTGTAGTGTCTGTTTATTCCCATGTTTTAAATTTAAATGCACAATTTACCAGGAATCCAAATAAGGAATTAAATGTGCAGCAAGTGGGTGTATTTAACTCTACAAAGACTGACGGGAACAGATGCATTAAAAATTGTGGCTATAAAAAAAAAGACTTTATGGTGGAGCTCTAATGATAATACTAATAAATGTAATTTAAATTAGCTTACAATGTGATGAACTGCAACAGTAAAAACATTTACAGATCAATCAAAATGAAGCTCTAAACATCTTCATCCTCACATGATCCCTGTCGGTCCAGTCTTAATGTTGGATCTTTATGTGACAATTTAGACAATTTTAATATTTCTTAATTGACCCAAACATTGCAGACCAATGCAGGTCGTGATAATTTATCATGATAATCAATGTGTTTCACATGAACCTGTTAAGAATCTTTGAATGGGAGGAAAGCTGGAGCACAAAAACATTTATTTTTACCCATTTTAACTTCAGTATCCCTTTGGCTGTGTGTGGTTTTATGGTCTCTAGTGGGAGTTAGGCTTTGTTATGTAATAGCACAATATTTAAGCTTGGACATGATGTTTGTTGTTTTAGATTAAATGGATAATTATTGTCAGCAGTTTAGCATTTATAGCGTCTGTATAGATCTGAGTATATTTAAGTCTCTTGGAATTAAAAGAGGGGCTGTTGGTAGCACTGTTGCCTTGCAGCAAGAAGGTCCTGGGTTCGATTCCCGGCCGGGGTCTTTCTGCATGGAGTTTGCATGTTCTCCCTGTGCATGCGTGGGTTCTCTCCGGGTACTCCGGCTTCCTCCCACAGTCCAAAAACATGACTGTCAGGTTAATTGGTCTCTCTAAATTCTCCCTAGGTGTGAGTGTGTGTGTGCATGGTTGTTTGTCCTGTATGTCTCTGTGTTGCCCTGCGACAGACTGGCGACCTGTCCAGGGTGTACCCCGCCTCTCACCTGGAACGTAGCTGGAGATAGACACCAGCAACCCTCCCGACCCCATTAGGGACAAAGGGTGAACAGAAAATGGATGGATGGATGGATGGATGGAATTAAAAGAAGAAGTGAATGACTTATTGAATGTGCATGCCCCAAAATGAATGCAGAAGAAAAAAATAATCTAAGACGTTTCTTGCGTGCTGTACATTTTCCTTTTTTGGCACAGAATCACATATTTACCTCACAACAGATAAAATCCGTACGGTTCATACGACAGCCATAGGTTTCTGTTTCTTGTCACATTTTCTTTCTTTTCACAATTTCATTTTACAGTAAATGAACAAATGACTGGATCAGAAAAATATGAAGAGCAGGTTTGCAAGCCTGTTCCTCCTCAAAAGTGAAACATGAAATACCTATTCACAAACTAATCTGATGCCTGATGTGTCTCTCATTCCCTGAACATGTTTACAATATAGATTCTATCTTTTAAGTTCAGATACCAGATAGCCTAATGTTACGGAAGAGGATTAGGGCCAAAAGACAAAAAAAAATTTAGATTTTAATTTCAGAATTCTGACTTTTTGTATGTGGATATAATTTGAAACCAGAGCAGTTGCTGTTGTTGAAAACAATTAAAGATGTTTTCGTTCTTTTCAATCAGCCGAGTCTGCTCTGCAAGTTCCTGGATAGACATGTTTAAATAGATTTTTGGATGGTTTCCTTGAAATGCTGAAAGGAAAACTGTCAACATCCTTTCTGAGAATTCATAAGAGATAAACGGCTTCCTCGAGCAAAGCAAAGCTTTTTCAATTAAATAACTTCTGAATAAAGCTGCAAATACGCCATAAGGATTGTAAAGATTGACATGAATGAAAGCTTTACAGCATGTTCATCAAAACCACCATTATCAAGGATCCTTTGACCTTCATTCATGCGTTCAACAGAACAATATGGTTTGGAGTAATAGTTTTAGCTTTGGGTTCAGTTTGCAGTAACACTAAATGTTAAACAGCTTCTTTACTTTCACTTTTGCAGCAAAGTGAAACTAAAGAATCAGATCACATGTGAGTCACAACTTGGGAAAGAAACAGCCAGAGGCATTTGAAGCACTGCTGCCGAATCAGCTTATCATTTCCTCAGTCGTCACTCATCCAGCAGGTAAGGTTTTCACAGCTGCACAACAAAAAGCTTCCAAACAATTTCAAATGAGTTTTCTTTCAAGCTTTAATTCAATGGATCGTATAATCATTTGTTGTTAGTTTTTAATTTGCAGAAATCATGGCAGAATCTGCAGGCAGAGCAGAGACTTCAGTCAGACTCATCAAACTCGTTTCCCTCGTCGTCTGTTTGGTGTTTCTGACCGACACCGTCAGCTCTCTGGATTTTGGTGCTAATCTGGTAAACTGACCTTCATTTCTTAAGCTTTTCTGCCTAAAACTAAATAAATTTTGGATTTATGTAATTACACTTTTATGCTATATGTTACTTCCTGTTTGCTGCATTTCAGGACATGTACAAGGCAGCCTTTCGGGCAATGCTAGATCAAGCTATAGGATATCAGGTGGGTCTGCGTGTTACTCACATGTTGGTTCAGAAATTATGCAAAACATAAATGCTTGTTGTCAAAATTCTGTTTTATTTTTCTGTTAGAAACAAAGACAAAACAGAGTTGATACCATCTCCAGACTTTTGACAGAAGCACAATCTCTAACTAACGAGAAACAACTGGTAAAGTTAATAATTAATATTTGTGCAAAAAGTCACATCCTTTACTGTAAGCTTCTCAGCATGCACATCATTTCCTGTTAAATGTCCACTTAATTGTCTACCTCATCTATTTGTTTTAGGAAAGATTTATGAAAAATCTCCAGAAAGCAGTGAATGAAGCATATGAACAAAAGGTGGGTGTGTTAAACTTTTAAAGAACACAAAAAGGCATCAGTAAGTTTAAAATAAAACATCCAAAAGTTTATTCATTTTATTCTATTTGATTTGAATATATAACTAATTTAATAATATACATTCATTACACAGAGGGGCAGTTGTCTTCCCTGTCAATAGATAGATAAAAGAATTTACCGATTCTTTTACTTTGGTATTTTATGAGGAAATTAATTTTAGGTTTTCATTAAACTTAGTCATAAAAGACAACAGGAATAAATGCTTAGAATATACATCACTCTATGTATTTACCACTATTTCTTAATGTGATAAACTAAAGTTTTGATTGCATATTAACTCTGAGGTGGTATATAAAAACTATTTATCCAAAGGTAATTTTTTTACACATCTCATTTCTACCTCCAGACAGAAGGCAAGTACAGAATCTCAGCTGGAGAACAACAGCTTGATTTGAAGCTGCTTGAACTTTATCCTAAAATACAACAACTGAGAAAACTGTCAACGGGGGATGATCCAGTGATACGTATCTCAGAAAAACTCATTCAAAGTGTCAGGACTTATTTTACCCTAAAGAAAAAGGTGATCTCTTCAGAAGCGAAGGACATGGGGAAAAGCCTGAAGGAGGTTTTGAACGTTTTGAAAAAGTCGCACCAGCACCAGCATGAAGAGCTGTAACCGTTTCTCTCTCTCTCTGTGGCCTTTTCCTGTTGTAATTTATCCAGCAGGTTCAGTTTTTGTGGATTAATTTCTGTATTTTATTACTTTGATCCTGTATCATATGTGCAACGACCCAAGATGAACCTAATGTTTGCTATAAAACACTGTGGTAACCTGCTTAACATTTTAAGTCCTTTTAAAAAGAAAATATCTTGTTCATTTTTTAAAAATGTTTCACATGTTTTTAATACTGTGTTTTTTTCCTTTTAATTAACTGTGTATTTACTCTTTTTTTCCTGCAACAAACAACCTTTCTTCTCATCATTAAAATTGATATTTCAGACAACTTACATATACCGATTTTGATTTGATTTGATTCAAAGAATGCCGAAAGCCAAACATCTATGTATGTTTTGTGAACGTAATGTGATTGAGGATGAGTTTCTGCCATGAGGTGCATGAGATGTTGGTGGTGAGGATGAATGAGGAGGACCCAGGTAGTGGTGTGAAAAAATTAAGGTTTAATGATAATCACAAAGGTGAAATCCAGGCAGCACAGATGAACTAAGAAGCAAGGAACTCAACAATGGTAGCTGGCAAAGACAATGACATCAGACAAGGAAACACAGACACAGGTGGGATTAAATGCACAAGGAAGGTAATCAGGGGAAACGAGGGACAGCTGGGGACAATAAAGAGGTAAACATGACAACACGGAGTCTCAACTGAACACAGAAACCTGAATTAATACACAGAAAAACCAAAACCTTACAGTTTCATTTTAAATTGTGTTATTTATTGTACTACATTTTGAGAAACAATGGGTTCATAAAGATGCAACATAAAAATCAAGATCAAAATAAATTTTGTCATTGTGTAATCTACTGGATTATGCAGTCTGATGCACTACGCTGTAGCACATGTTTTCACACATGGTGGGAATCAACGAGGTTGAATTTAGCACATTAGAGTTAGCAGAACCTAAATGTAGGATTAGTGCTTCGGAGTTTGTGCAGCTAACATTTTGGTTAGCGGTGCCTTCCACTGCTTGCTACAGTAGCTTCTGGTAACCACCTGTTTAGTTAATAAAAACAGCTGTTACCAATTATTCAGGGTAATTAGATTACTCTAGAATAAAACAGGCTACTTGGAATGACACACGTCTTAAACTCTCCCACAGACTCTTACAATTAAAAATGGCTGCTATTTCAAACTTGCTCTTAAAAGTCAAACATACTGAAATATGTGCAACCTGAAAACAGAAACAGAAATATTAGCAAGGCTAATATGACAACATGAGGTGGAAACAAAAAGTTGCACAATGAGCTTGTAAAACTCTCATAAATGTAATTTATGGTGGGAATTATTTTGATCCTCTGAGTTTTCATCGTCAGAAGATAAGGATAGATGGTGAAAAATAAAATTATTAATGAAATGTACAAGTTGTCTATTTAAAGTTTAATTTTAAAATTAACAAGTGAAAATCCCAATTTTGACAGATTTGGTAGATCCAGAGCATATGGACGGGGCGAAGCCTACTTAGGTTTGGAACAATATTCGATTCGCTGCCAATGGCATCTGGTAACCGCACAAGAACAAAACAAGAGAGCATATTATTGAACCGGCATGCGATTGTTTATTTTACCTTCAACAATCTGGTTACAGTTAGGGCTGCTAAGAAAAAGTATTCTGCATGCTTTTTAATATCATCTTTTAGAAATATTTCACCCTCCTTTGTGTGGCAACTAAAATAGTTTCATTTTCTCTGTTCCCGTTTTCTCTAACCTCATTTGTTCTTTAGTTTTATTTTTACTAGACTCAGTTACAGTAAACGATGTAGGCATATTCCAGTAACTTAAGGCTGTCGCATAGATAAGGGCTAGGTCAAAGTCACATGTAAAACTTTTATGGAAGCCATCCAGAAACCTCATGAAAGTACTTGTGCAGATATGCTGAGCTATGTGGGAGGAGACAATAAGGACAACAAAAACTATGTTGTGTTTCATTCTCTCGCTGTTTGTAACTCCTGACGTCTGATTTGCCCTCTGATCCATTAGAAGGTACAGTAATGAACATTACAGATGTAATTATGTTGAATTTGGTAAAGCATTTATTCATTGTACTTTCAAAATTTGTCTCTTCTCAGATTTAACTCCGACTTAAGACTCTATTGTGTAAGTTTATGTTAGAAAACCAGTTTTGGCAGCGATGGCAGTTTTAAGCAGTAGCAGAGGAGTGGCTGGTGTCGATAAAAACAAACATCTTTTCCTCATTTTTACTTTGCTGACTCTGCTCTGCCCTGCAAGCTCGTGGATAGACGACGACAAGCTGGTAATTTTTTCTAGTTTGAAATACTTGTTTTTTTTAAAAGGACTGTTATTACAGTCAAGGTTTCTCTGAGCTCATTGTCAATATGTGACATAACTGTTTGCTCTGGTTGTAAATGTTTGCATTTCTTTAACAGAAATTGATCAGAGATAATATTCTGAAACTACAGCAGGATGCAGTAATGAGAAAAGTGAGTAAAACACACAAATAATCACCTCATTACAAATTATTTAATTTTAACTGTTACATAAACTACACGTTTTCCCCACTAGGTGGACAACATGGTGGACATGACCTTCCTACCAAATCTCCTTGAGGATGTCTTGCAGTTAATGGACAGTTTAACAGGAACTATAAAGAACTTGCTGCCAGACAGTGGATCTCTACCTGAACTTATGAAGGAGCTAAAAGGCTTCATGAAGGAAACTCTGGCTTATGCGATCAGAGAATTTGAAAGGGAAGAGGCAAGAATCCAAGAATATGAAGACAAGGCCAAACAACTGGAGAGGGTTATAGAAAACCTGGCACAGTCAGAAGCTACTATGTGAAATAATTAAGATTAATGCTGTGACAAATGGACAGAGTATTTTGTAAAAGAAAGCTGACTGTATAATGGGCTGAGATGTTTGTAATTTAAAGTTATCCAGAACTTAAATGGTCATTTAAGTGTGTATTCTTATTGTCTCTATATATAGTGATGATGATACAATGAACAAGAACGGTGTTCCCCAGTTAGCACTTTTTCTTATTGTTCTTATTTGTTCAAAATATCTGACGTTGATACCAATGAAATGTTAGAATCTGCCGTGTATTTTGGTGCACTTGTGGTCATATTAAAGTTACTTATAACCTTGTAAAGACTAGATTATTTTATATGTCAAAATTTACAAAATTGCAAATTGTACTTTTCTTTTAAGAGGGATTAAAAGTTGCTGGCCTTGCACCCAGAAAAAAAAAACCATTTGCTTTTGTTTCTGCTTTTTACAGTCTGGACAGCAGAAAATATGAAGTTAAGAACAAATGGAAAGTGGAGTAAAAGATTAAGTGAATTAAAGGATTTAGAGGAAATTCAAATAAATTATGCAAAGCTGTACATTGGAAACATTTTTGTTTATTTTGTTTTGTTTGTCTGTGAATAAACTACTAATAATGAATAAAACTGAGAAAGCTCACCTGACGGGGCATGAACCAGTTCTGCTTCTTAAATTACATTGTTTTAATTTACATTTTGTATACTACAAAAACTCAAACACAGTGTGACAAGGTCAAAACTGCATTTTCACACTGACATATCTCAAGAGTTCAAAACTTCTGTTTCAGTTGCTCTAAATCTTTCAGTGGTAAATAACTGATAAAGAGGACTAAAAGTACATTAGTTTGTGCATGCTGTTTTCTTTGCTTTGTTTTTGTATTTTAGCTGTTACAAAACTAAGCTGAAAAGACACATCTTAGCTGGTAACCATATGACATGCCACAACATGCCCATGTGATAGGTCATGTTGTAATTTCTTCATCACTCAAACAATGATTTCTGCCATGTTTTCCCCTATTGATTACTTTTAATTTTGCTCATTTGATCAGTTTTGCACCTCCTCTGGATCACAGCTGTAATGTCTGTCAGTGACATAAAATCAGACTGATGTGTATTTAACTTATAACCGAATATGAAAATGGAATTTGTTTGCTCTGTTACCCTCTAGGAGGCGCCACAGGCACATCAGTTCACGGTCTCACAGAGTTTCTTTGGGGTTTTTTTGTTACCCCTCATGGGGGTCTTTTTGTGGGCTCTAGTGTCCCTTATATGAAAGTAGGCTGATAGGAAAGGGGGAAGAAAAAGGGGGAAGACATGCGGCAAATATCGCCGGATCCGGGAGTCGAACCCGCGACGACCACGTTGAGGACTCAAGGCCTCCAAACATGGGTCGCGAGGGAAGCGGTGTGGATGAATGAAAAAAAAAAAACTGTTACACAAAAGTGTTTTACTGTAAAGATGGTTTAGTGTGTTTTGTTGCAACCTGAAGTATGAAATAAACTTCATAAAGGGATCATATACAGGTGAAGCTGCTCTTCAAGAACACCTTCCAAATAGACCATTTTGAATGAAAGGTGTTGTGCCCGATCTGTGCAGAGTTACAGAAATTCTGAGACACACAACCTGCGCTGGAAGCGCAGGTGAGGATGGCACAATTGGTGCGCAGCCCTGGCCTTTAAAATAAACAATCAGTACTTGTTGCTTCCCACAACCTGGTGAGGGGGGCAAGTAAAGCCTGGTAGCCCGCCAGGCTTCTAAAACACTGCGGGAAACCCTGCAGAGCTAAGATCTCGTGTGATTTATAGTTCAAGCTAAATAAACAGATAATACCCATTTATCTGGACATTGTGGTTGAAGAGAAACAGAACAGCACAATCCTAAAAGCGTCTAAGACATTATGTAAACCCCACTAGCATGCAGGCCTCTGCTAGAGGAACCGAACTTGAAGTGTACATGTACTTCAATGGAATCCATTTTATTTCTCAACTGTAGCTGATGCTGTAACTATTGCTTTCCTGAGAAATGGATCTGCCATAGGTAACTTCTGGGAAAATGAAAGTAAAGAATGCAGGGTGTGTCTAATTCCGTTTGCCTTCATGTGACTAAAGGTTTGGCATTTACAGATTTCTGTGCAAATAAAATAAGATGTAGAAAATATAAATGACGTACCTGATAATTTGACTCCTAGAAAATGTGAATGTAGTGCCTGTTTATTTGATTCCTAAATTTACCTAAATTTAAATTTAGGCTTTAAATTTAAAGCCTAAATTTAGGTTTTAAATTTGGTCAAGTGTCCTTAGTCAAGACACTTAATCTGCCCTGAGTGTTGCAATTGGCAATCTCAATTGTAGCCAATTCTATGGCAACCTGACTTCTGTCAATCTGCTCCAGGGCAGCTGTAGTTACTATGTAGCTGACCACCACCGGTGTGTGAATGTGTGGATGTAGTGGTGTTGGGACCAGTGGCCCTTTTTTATTCTGTTTGCAGGTATTGTTACAGTTGGACAGCCAGTTTCAGGAACATGTGGGAAACAGATGTGTCTAAAAAACTTAAATGAGTCAAATCTTATGGCCCATTTGGAAATTACTATATGGTCAAATAAGGGTAATAAAATTATTAGAATTATTATAAAATAAATTAAATAAAGAACACCTTTTTCTCCATGGTGTTCATTTAATCAAATATCACAATCTTGAAAACAATGTATCTTTAAGACATTATATGGTGGATAATTTAATAATAAATTAATTCATTCTTTAAATGTGTTTCTCTGCACTGTTGAAAAGTACAGTATTACTTAACTACTGTTTAGAAAGTAAGTTTATGTGCACCAGTGATTTTAGTTAAATGTAGATTAAACTGAAATTGAAAAACATGGTTTCTCTGTAAATGAAACACAAACATAACACAACAGGTTACACAGTGGAATGTGCACATAGTGACAGCTAATCTCACCCACATTCACACCCCCAAAAGATCACAATTAGGGAGGTTACTTCTGAAGAACAGTATATAAAAACCCTCAGTGTTGAGCCTCCCCACAGTGTTTTTCATTCATTACCGTCGCCACATTTCTGGTAAGTTCAAATATTGTTAAAAGTCTATGATTAAAATATGTCTGTTCAAAAACTATTTTTTATTTTCTTCTCCATAACAGTCAAGGCATCAGCTACCAGAACCATGAAAGGCTTGTTCCTGATCTGCACTCTGCTCAGCCTGGTCGGCTTCACAAACTCCCTGTTAGGCAAGGGGCAGCTGGTAAGTTTATTAGAAATATTGGTGCACAATTTTTTTTAGAAATTTTGACAGTGCGCCACCTACCTGTTTTTATGTTTGTGAGGGAAACTAAATGTCAATTTTATCCCACTTTCAGGCAGAGTTTAAGGAAAAGCAACAGCAAATGAAGGATAAGCTTGAGAAATTGAAGGTGAGGAGAATAATGTTACATTACATTACATGCCAGCATTTTGTTATTAATTTTAATCTAACTCTAGACTGAGACAACTATTTCTTCTCTCAGTATCAGTGTAGTTTTGTTCAATCTTCATCTATACCCGGTGTTATCAAATCCAAGCTTTGAAGACCAGTGTTCAGCAAATTTTAGATTTATCTGTTTCAAAACACCTGAGTCAAATAATAAAATCATTGGCAGGAAAACTTGACTGCATACTAAGGAGGTGATTCAGTCATTTATTTGAGGTGTGTTGGACCAGGTTTTATTCATTTTAGATGATTGAGACGAAATGCATGTAGCTGAATTCATTACCGATAACAGCATTATGATCCATGCCACTGAATCCGTTTTTATCACCTAATGTTGAGAAGAACCTCTGAAGTGTTCACTGTGCAATAAAAAAGTTTCATCTTTTCCCCCTTAGAATGACAGACATTCAACCATTGGCAGCTCTACAGACTTGTTGAATGACTACATAAACGTAATGGATCAATGGACGCCATTGATCAAGAAACATGCGGGAGAATTTTATGAGGACTTTTTGCCACTAGAGTCACTGATGAAGAAGACGAAGGATTTATTGGTAAAGACCAAGTCTTCTATCGACAAGACAAATGACGACTTGGATATAAAAATAGAGGAAATGGAAAAGAAATTTAAGCAAACAGACATTCTAATCAATTCCCTTGAAGAGAAGGAAGCTGAATTATAACTTGTCCAAGCTAGTTGTGTGGGTTTGGGTGTTTAATTTCTATACACTGTATGGCTTTGAATGTATCGCTTCATTTAAAATGTTGAAAGTTTTTTAATTTGGAAAGAAATTCAGTGGGTTAGATAGTTCCCATCATCTTGAGGTGATGTGCATTTTTATTTGAACAAATTTGGTTGTTAATAAAACTCATCCTGTAACTGTTTGAAAGCATAAAATGTTCTAACTTGAATAAAATAATTCATTCTGATGATTTTTGTGATATTTTTATTATTATCCACATCTAAACACCACATTAAATAAATAAAAAATTCCAGACATTTTGAGTTCACATCAGAAAGCTGCTAGATAGATAGATAGATAGATAGATAGATAGATAGATAGATAGATAGATAGATAGATAGATAGATAGATAGATAGATAGATAGATAGATAGATAGATAGATAGATAGATAGATAGATAGATAGATAGATAGATAGATAGATATTCTGAAATACTAATACAATATTTTACAATTTAAAGCTTCAACAACTTCTTTATAAACTAGCCATTCTTACAAATAGCCTTATTGTAAAGTGGTACAGACTTCATAAATTCAGAAAAAATGGCATGATTAAATGTTTACACTCCCAACATGTATGCTATGCCTCTTTTAGGGGGGTCAAAACATCCATCCCTTCTGCAATGTTATGTCTTAAAACACTGTAGCTACCTTCCTGTGAAATGGATCTACCTTTTATCACTTCAGCAAAAATGAAAGTGAAGGAGGAAGTTGCAGAGATAAGCTGCAAAATTTGTGAACTGAGGCTCAAGACAACAAAACCGTTGCTCAGGTGTGGCAAAGCCTGTGTCATATACAGTACATGTCTAAACATGTTTTACTTTGTTGCAAAGTTTTACACAATAAATATGATCAAAGTGAAAAAAAATTATACACAATGCACTAATCTTTAAACAATAATCTTGAGATCATTTGGAAAGGATAGATAGATAGATAGATAGATAGATAGATAGATAGATAGATAGATAGATAGATAGATAGATAGATAGATAGATAGATAGATAGATAGATAGATAGATAGATAGATAGATAGATAGATAGATAGATAGATAGATAGATAGATAGATAGATAGATAGATAGATAGATAGATAGATCATGGTCATCAAACTTTCTTTTGTTGATCCTATATGATATTCAAATTTTCTGGGACACTTTTGGATAAACGTCTAAACTGAAAGTTAAAAGCATAGTTTCTCTGTAAATGAAACCCAACAGGTGGGTTTGTTCCACACTGGAGTGCACATAATGACAGCTAACCTCACGCACAATCATAAATCCAAAATGTAACACAAGGGGAGGTTACTTCTGAAGAACAGTATATAAAAGCCCTCAGTGTTGAGCCTCCCCACAGTGTTTTTCATTCATTACTGTCGCCACATTTCCGGTAAGTTCAAATAGTGTTAAAGGTTTAAAATTAAAATATGTCTCTTCAAAAACTATTTTCTATTTTCTTCTCCATAACAGTCAAGGCATCAGCTACCAGAACCATGAAAGGCTTGTTCCTGATCTGCACTCTGCTCAGCCTGGTCGGCTTCACAAACTCCCTGTTAGGCAAGGGGCAGCTGGTAAGTTTATTAGAAATATTGGTGCACAATTTTTTTTAGAAATTTTGACAGTGCGCCACCTACCTGTTTTTATGTTTGTGAGGGAAACTAAATGTCAATTTTATCCCACTTTCAGGCAGAATTTAAGGAAAAGCAACAGCAAATGAAGGAAAGGCTTGAGAAAGCGAAGGTGAGGAGAATAATGTTACATTACATTACATGCCAGCATTTTGTTATTAATTTTGATCTAACTCTAGACTGAGACAACTATTTCTTCTCTTAGTATCAATGTAGTTTTGTTCAAACTTCATCTATATCTGGTGTTATCAAATCCAAGCTTTGAAGACCAGTGTTCAGCAAATTTTAGATCTATCTGTTTCAAAACACCTGAGTCAAATAATAAAATCATTAGCAGGAAAACTTGACTGCATACTAAGGAGGTGATTCAGTCATTTATTTGAGGTGTGTTGGACCAGGTTTTATTCATTTTAGATGATTGAGACGAAATGCATGTAGCTGAATTCATTACCGATAACAGCATTATGATCCATGCCACTGAATCTGTTTTTATCACCTAATGTTGAGAAGAACCTCTGAAGTGTTCACTGTGCAATAAAAAAGTTTCATCTTTTCCCCCTTAGAATGACAGACATTCAACCATTGGCAGCTCTACAGACTTGTTGAATGACTACATAAACGTGATGGATCAATGGACGCCATTGATCAAGAAACATGCGGGAGAATTTTATGAGGACTTTTTGCCACTAGAGTCACTGATGAAGAAGACGAAGGATTTCTTGGTAAAGACCAAGTCTTCTATCGACAAGACAAATGACGACTTGGATATAAAAATAGAGGAAATGGAAAAGAAATTTAAGCAAACAGACATTCTAATCAATTCCCTTGAAGAGCAGGTAGCTGAATTATAACTTGTCCAGGCTAGTTAAGTGGGTTTGGGTGTTTAATTTCTATACACTGTATGGCTTTGAATGTATCGCTTCATTTAAAATGTTGAAAGTTTTTTAATTTGGAAAGAAATTCAGTGGGTTAGATAGTTCCCATCATCTTGAGGTGATGTGCATTTCTATTTGAACAAATTTGGTTGTTAATAAAACTCATCCTGTAACTGTTTGAAAGCATAAAATGTTCTAACTTGAATAAAATAATTCATTCGGATGATTTTTGTGATATTTTTATTATTATCCACATCTGAACACCACATTAAATAAATAAAAAATTCCAGACATTTTGAGTTCACATCATAAAGCTGCTAGATAGATAGATAGATAGATAGATAGATAGATAGATAGATAGATAGATAGATAGATAGATAGATAGATAGATAGATAGATAGATAGATAGATAGATAGATATTCTGAAATACTAATACAATATTTTACAATTTAAAGCTTTAACAACTTCTTTATAAACTAGCCATTCTTACAAATAGTCTTATAGTAAAGTGGTACAGACTTCATAAATTCAGAAAAAATGACATGATTAAATGTTTACACTCCCAACATGTATGCTATGCCTCTTTTAGGGGGGTCAAAACATCCATCCCTTCTGCAATGTTATGTCTTAAAACACTGTAGCTGCCTTCCTGTGAAATGGATCTACCTTTTATCACTTCAGCAAAAATGAAAGTGAAGGAGGAAGTTGCAGAGATAAGCTGCAAAATTTGTGAACTGAGGCTCAAGACAACAAAACCGTTGCTCAGGTGGCAAAGCCTGTGTCATATACAGTACATGTCTAAACATGTTTTACTTTGTTGCAAAGTTTTACACAATAAATATGATCAAAGTGAAAAAAAAACCTAACCTTCTTTTGAATATAAAGTAAAATAATTATCTCATTTAGCCACATGTTTCTTTGCTTTGTCCGTATCACATTCAGATTTGTACTTTGATTAATTAAGATTAATCATCTAGAAAGAGATACCTATATATACTGTATATATATATATATATACCTTTTTTTTTACTTTTTTGACTGGTTTAAAAGCATTGTGAGACAATTTGTATATTATCTCCAATGTAACATGTATATTAAATCCTTTGGGTCCAAAGCCTGAAATACCTGTTGACTGTTGCATGTGAAGTGCAACATCATGAGAACATCAGTATCTTCCATTAAAACAGTGTTTCTCAATTCCAATCCTCAGGCCTCCCTGCTCTGCATGTTTTAGATGTGCCTCTATTTCACAACAGCTGATCCAAATGATTGCATTGCCTTTTCTGCAGGCATCAAGTTCTGCAGAAGCCTGTTAATCACCCATAGATTCAATCCAGGTGTGTGTCAGCAGAGAAACACCTAAACCATGCAGAGCAGGGGGGGCCTGAGGACCAGAATTGAGAACCACTTCACTAAAATAAGTGGATGTGTAAAATTGGATTTTATTTTGTAAATAAAACATGGTAGGAAGGGGATTGTTACACAGTGGAGTCTAGATAGTGGTGGTGATGTCACCACACCTCCTGTCAGCTACACGCCCCTGTAAAGCCCTGTGGGCGGTTCCTACTGGCCAGATATAAACAATGTGTCGTTCCTGTTACGGTTCCACTTTTGCTTTGCTCGCCTTCACACGTTGCACTTCTCTGGTAAGTTTGCATTACTTTCAATGCCCTATAAAGTGAAGCTTTTAGTTGTTTAACAAACGTCACTCTCAAATCATTCTCCAGAACAGTCATGGCAGCAGAATCGACTGCCATGAAGTATGGACCTGCTAGTACCAGTAGCACAAAAGGCCTGTTCCTGATTTGCATTCTGCTCGGCCTCTTCTGCTTTTCAAGTTCCCTGCTCACCAGAGATCAGCTGGTAAATTTGTTGTTAAGATTGGTGAAATAATGGATCAAATATTTTAACAACCATGTGAGTGAAACTAAAAGTATGTTTTCCAAACCTGCAGAAGAATTTAAAGGAAATGCTTGAGAAAAATAAGGATGCATTTAAGAAATTTAAGGTAAACATATTTGCTTTAACCTAAATCAAAACCATTGTCCCACGTTTCATTGTTTCATTGAATGAGTTTATGAGAGAACTGTAAAGTATTATGTATAGGCCTATGTGAACTAGTGTCCACTCAGATAATTGTATGTGTCTAATCATGTATCAACATTTATCTTAAAACCTACTTGTGTGGCAAATAAAATGAGAAAATCAAAATGATTTTAGTGATCAATTTTAAGACTTTGCTTTAAGGAAAATTTCCAAGTGATCAGGGCCTAAATTCACAATGAAGCCAAACAGTAAAAGTAACTCTTCCTAAAATCTTCATTTTAGGAAGATTCTTCAAATTTTACATCAGTAGGATAAAAGTTGTTCACTAAACACCTTAAGGATTAAGAGAGCTCCTAAAGTGACAAAACATAATGTATAGTAGTGAGGAGGACTTTTATCGAGCCTCCTGCAGTCCTGTCTAGACCTTCAGGCCAAAAATAGAACTTATTGATTTGCTTCAGAAAGAAGAAAAAGTTACCAGGCCTTGTTATATTTTTAAGACACTTTAATCTATATGATAAGATATGAAGGTTGGGATTTTTTTTGTTTCATATTTTTCACACTTACCAGTTGGTGGCAGTACTGCATCTTTAAACTATTTGCTAACCGCAGTTAAACAAGAAGAAGAAGAAGATAAACTAAACGCAGTCCCCAGAAGGTCCTCACTTTAAAAAAAATAAAAATAAACTAGGACTCTGACTATCTTTGAGAGTACAGGTCCTGATCTGACTTTAGATCCCCTTACCTTTGGTTCATGTCACCCTGACTGTTATATGACTTATATTATCAGAATACTTGCTGTAATGTCCTAATAACATTTTTATTTTTTCCCACCAGGCTTATCAAGACAAAAGAAATGATCTCTCTTCACAGTTAAAAGAGTATGTCAACTTAATGGATTTCATAGCAGAAGAGATGAAGGAACACAAGGAAGAACTTCCTGATGACTATCCATCAGTGGAGCGATTTCTGAAGAATGTGAAGGATATTGTTGAGGATGGAAAGGTTCATGTAAAGGAGGAAAAAGATAAGTTTGATGGCAAAGTAGAGAAGATGAAAAATAACATCAGAAAAGCAGAGATGTTAATTAATCAATTGGAGGAGCGGCAGGCTGAGCTATAACTGCTCCAACATGTCGATATGATTGTTTCCACACGTCTCTGAAGATTTTGCTTTTTTCAGCTTTGACCTTCATCACTAGGAAAATCTCTTTGAAATGCAATAAAGATACAAGTAAAAAGTTTTCATGAAAAATGTTTGTGATGAATGTTCACAGTGGAGCCTGTCACCATTTTAAAGAATAAGATATTCACAGAAAAATTGAGTACATAACAATTTGCTTGTTTATGGTAAGACTCAAAACATCTTATGTTTTGCTGTATGTTTCTCAGGTTTTATTTTGTATGCAAAATTAACAAAAACTATTTAATTTTGGTTCCTTTTTGCTGCCAATTATGATTTCTGGGAATGGTGGAGTTTTTCTAAATAAAAATTTATTTCTCTTTATTACAATTTCAGTGAATGGTTTTCCTGAAGAAGGCAGACGTGAACAAACAGTTAATTGATAGATTAATGTGAATTCGAAAATTATTTACCAATGGAAAGGATTGGTTAAAAATTAGTGACCTATGAAAGTAACACGTGCGTCATTTAAGAAATCTATTTGACATGAGTCAAGGTTCTCTGCAATCTCTAGTTCATAACTATCTTGCTAATCAGCTCACCTGCAAATGGCACACAAAAAATCTGACTAATTTCGGACAATTACAGCTAAAAGTGAGAAGCAAATTACCGGCCATGAATGACGAGCTAAACTAGCAGCATGTCCTAAATAAACCAGTTTTAAACTCCACAGACTCTACTTCCTGAGCTGATTGAAACAAGAATATTCACAGCATCCGTATTCCAATCGCTGAGCACGTCATGACCTATCGCATCATAAACAGAAAACAGAAAGTCTCTTCAACATATCTTCAGTTTCAGGTGCCCAAAAACAGGAAGAGCTGTTCAGAAACCACTGCACTCAGAAACCCACATCAATCATGTTGCAGAGGCAAGTTGCGCCCACATGCCTCTGCACTAGTGTCTGGCAGACACTAGAGGGCGCTGTAAACCTGCACAATCAAGCTCAACAACAGCAATGTCTCTCTCATGAAAGCACAAACACTCTTCTGTATTTTAACTCGGATCACAAACCACCTCATCCCTTTTAGCAGTGTTCACTTTTAACCATAACGACACCTCACAATAATATGTAAATATATGTATTTGTGCTGATTTGTTTTATCTTTCTATCCTTTCAGGGATTTGAGGCTCCCAAACAGCCTGAAGTTAACTCTAAAATATATTATCTTGCTATCTTCTTGATACATTTCCATTAAATTACAAAGTTGTATCTTTAGAAATATAGACAATTTGATAATCTGTCACACCAGCTTTTACTTCCACATTTGCTTTTTGACTGAGAATAACTGAAAGACATGTTTTGCCTCTTGGTGACTTTGGAGGTTTTTATGTCTTCTTGTAAACTGCACTGTTTATTTAAAATGAAAGTAAAAGGGCTCATCACATTTAAGGCAAACCCATAAGTATGTAAAGCATTTGTAGTCAGCAGTCTATTCAGTCATCATTTATGCTGCTCTTCTATTTGCATGAAAAATTTTATTAACATCAAAACAGTGATAGACCCAGTTTTTTTTCTTTTTCAGTTAGGTTTGTTTAGTGATATGAAATAATATGAATACCAAAGCCACCTTCTGTCAGTAAATGTCTCACTGCATCTTAACAACCTATAAAAAGTAACACACTTCTTTCTGAGGGTTACTGAAAGTCATGGTCAATTGTGGAAGAAAAACAGAGGCTGATCTCAGACTCACCAGACGCCTGATCTTCTGCTGACTTTGATTTCAGGAACCATTGGTAAATTGCAAATTTCCCTGTAAATCTTTGTAAATTTTCTTTGTAAATTTGTGGAACCAAATTGTAAATTGCACATTTGGATGTTTTGTGTATTTTTCTTTATATCTAATGTCTGAATGAATGTTTACTGTCCTGAAAATCTTTAGGAAATCATCCTGTTAAAGTTTCAGGAAATCATAAATAAACATTTCTCCTGTTTGCCTCATCATACAGTCTATGTTTTAAGTTTTAGTCTTGCTTATATTTAGGTTTGACACCTCTACTCCAGACTGTGTCCTGTGTTTTGTCATTTGCTCTCTTCTCCTCAGCTCACCCCAAAGATTTTCTGTAGGAGTTCGGTCTTAGGACTGAGATGCCTGTGGACAAAGGTCGAGTCCATGTCTAGTGAATCAACAGTTAATTTGGTCATTTGTTTATATTATTAACCCAGAGAAAGACAGTGAAAAACATTACAAAAATCTTCCGTTTTGATTCAGCAAAAATCTTCACACTTTGATTTCATTTCCTGTTTCTAAACACAGACTAAATTTCCTTTTTAACAAGTCATGTAATTGTTTTAATGATTTTGCTGTCATCGCACCGTAGATGTTTTAACACTTTCAGGCAAATATTGTAAGAATGAAACTGTTCTTAATGGGTTTTCTTTAATGAAATAAAAGCATAACTAGCTAACACTATTACATTTGGAAACTAAAGGCAGAAGCTTGTGAGCATGAGAACAGCTTTGAAACTACGGGGGGCTGAAAAACTTCTTGTTTTGAGTTTTAATATAAGTTGGGAAGGAGACGAAAAGGATTGATGAGACAATAATCCCACAGTTTAATTTGATTTATTTAATAATGGAACTGTCCATCACAATTGCTTTACAAGTATTTTACCAGTAGCAATTAAGAAAGTTAAATCCACGATTTTAAAGTTTACATGTTTATTAAAAATAGCAACATTATCTGAGGAGACGTTTCTATAGATCAGTGGAATCAAATTACATTTTATAGTTATGTTTTTATTATTACACACTTGATCACAAAAAGCCTGAAACAGAAAATAATTATATTTCCACCAAACAAGCAAGAGAAAAATGTAACTTATGAGACTTTCACATAAACCAGTTGCAACAGCAACTACAGCTCATTACTGCTGTATTCTTGGAGCTCTACTACAGCCCAAAGGTCCTCGATCTCCTTTTCAAAACTTTTCTTTGCTTCAGCAAACTTTGTTCTTTTCTGGACTATGAAGTTTATGATGACATCCTTGAGTTCTCGCAGTGACGTATTTTCGGTTGCTGCTATCAGTTGTCGCAGAATCGGATAAAGATTCTCAATTTGCTGTTCCTGATGGTATTCCGCCAACATAAGAGTTGTCATGAGTTGTGTCTAGGAAAAATTAATTTTATTAGACAAGAAGCATTTCATTAATATGTAAAATGACAAATCATATTGAATACATTAAGTGAACTACGGTCAACAAACCTTCTTTTCGGCTGCTTGTTTTATTCCACCCTGGAAGTATTCATGTAGAATATCCTGCAAATTAAAAAAGTATATATTATGAGGTAGCAGTAAAATCACACACTTTACAATAAAGAACTTAATTCCTTGTTGACATTAAAGCTTCTGTATTTTTTTTAACTTTTGCTAAGAGAGATTCCTCATATTACTGTTCTTCTAAACAATGTCCTCACGGTTTTAGATTAAGCTTTGAAAAGCACACACATTGATGGAAGCATGAATTTACATATCAAAACAAAACTTTGTATGAAGCTTTATTACCAGATTTTCTTCATGAATCAGCGAGTCTGAGAGATTGATCAGAGCCAACAGACTGAAGAGGAGCAGCAGTGCTGTGGTGGGCCTGACATGGATGACCATGATTACTGGAATTAAAACACATAAAAGTTTAGATAAAACTAATTGAAGTACACATGAGATGGATCTTTAAATTCTCTGTTAGCAATGTTATATAGGAGCTTTAATTGTTCAGTGACAGACTTACCTGCTGGATGAATGGCAGAAGAGCTGATGCACAGATTAAAACCAAACTAGTGACTCGACAGAGCAGACTGCTTTAAATACTCTTCAGATCACCTGTCACCTTGTGGACAGTTAAGAACCAAACTAATCACTAACCAGACCACAACTGTTTTATGTACTCTTCAGATCACCTGTCAGCCACTAGACTCCACCTTTGTGAACCACCTCTTTAGTTTCATTATCATTATTAGTGCATCATCAGTTGGCATGACAGAAAATGACAGCAGCACACAGGAATGCTTTGCTCATTTTCATATTTTTCAAAGAAACAACAGGTAAATAATAGACCATGTTTTTAAAAATTTATTTTAATTACTAATTTAATTATACCCCATTCTGCAATTAAAAATATAGCAAAAACTAGAGTTTCCAACTTAAAACACATTTTGTGTTAATGTTGTACTTTACATTAAAGTTTGCACTCAGTATCCCAGAAGGGAACAAGTGTGAGGCCCGGTAAGACATTTAACGGCACAAACCAAACATGTCCACACAAAAACCACAAGTATTTTTTTTTTAATTTAGTTTACAGGGGAGGAAATTGGAAATGCATGTGCGACAAAATGTTTTTCAACGTCATAAAACTGCTTACCACACCACATCTACCGCATTGTAGGCATGAAACAGAATTTTGGCTCTGCATCTGCTCTCTGCTTCTGGACATGAAGCTCCAAGCAAAAATGTTTCATCTTAGCATTCAGTAAGAAATTATATGGAAAAATGTTTTCCTTTTTTTCTCCTTTGGTGAAGGGAATGCTTTTCTGAAATTGGCTTCTTCATATTTTCATATTGCATGGATTATACTGAGCAAGAAATGTGAGACAAGACTCACATTGTGTAATCTGATAACAGATGGGTATTTTCCGGTGCTGTTAAATTTCAGGGTGTGTCTGTGTTTACATACACACAGAGAATACAGGTGTGAAAGTTACTCATCTCTACCTGTTTCAGTTTAAGGAAATCCAGTAGCTCCTGGCAGTTTCAGTTTACAGGAATATAATCACATTTTATGTCACTGCATAAGTAAAAGAGAAACTGATGTGAGCTAGGCGCAGTAGCGTGACTGTTTCTGATATTTCACATGATCAGGAGCACTAGATCAAATATGTGGTGATAGAATATTATGACATCTACCAGGAACTTAAAATTTGGCTGCAAATAGGTCTATTAAGCTCTCACTAATCCTAAACAAACTGTCAAAATAGTCACAAATTGCCTTAACAATAACAAAATCAGTGTTTTGGAGAGGCCTTCATAAAGTTCTGATATCAGCCTCGCAAAAAAACTTGTGTGCAGAACTGAAATGGTGTTTGTGAGCAAAAAAACCTAATAGTTCTGTCAGAAGCAACGGGACAGAATTTCTGCAATTTACAATAAGAAGCTTCTGGAAGCATTACCAAAACTTGTATGTATACCTTTCTTGTAATTTTAACAATTTATTTTGAGCTTTAACTCAAGCTGGAGATTGGGGGAATAAAAAGATTATTTGGGTGTTTTTATATTATTTACTTAAAACGTAATTGATCATCACTACTACCATACGTACATCTGGCTATAAGATTTTAAACACTAAATCCTTGTTTTGAACAGATTTTATTAATAACCTCTATTAAAAAAAACAATATTACAGAAGGTCTTATAGATCAGAAAATCATCATACTTTATTAAATTTATTCATTTTTCTCCTTTAGCTTTACTGATTATCGACTTTATCAAAAAGACAGAAGGAAACAAAGAAAGAGAAATGTCACATTTCACAATTTCACATAAACTACTCATAACAACAACTACAGTCCCACGTGGTCGTCTTCTTGGAGCTCTATTACAGCCCAGATGTCCTCAATTTCCTTTTCAAAAGCTTTCTTCACTTCAGCAAACTTAGTCTTCTTCTGGACCATGAAGTTTATGATGACATCCTTCAGTTCTCGCAGTGATGAAGAATTTTCCGTTGCTGTTATCAGTTGTTGCAGAATCGGATAATGGTTCTGAATTTCTTTTTCATGACGGTATTCCTCCAACATAAGTTCCATCATGAGTTGTGTCTAGGAAAAATTCATTTAATTAGACAGGGAGCATTTGATTAACCATGTAAAATGACAAATCATGTTGAATGCATAATGCCAACTACAGAAAACAAACCTTCCTTTTGGCTGCTTGTTCTATTCCACCCTGAAGATATTCATGTAGAATATCCTGAAATTTTACAAAAGAAATAAATCTTATCTTATTTAACTAAAACATTTGATATTACACATAAAAAAATTTTTAAATGCAATGAGACAGACTAAAAAAATTTTAAAAGTCAACTTTCAGTGTTGTCTTTAGATTGATTGAGACAGATTCCTTAAATTATTTTTTTTTTACTCCCATTCTTTTTCAAGCGTTGCCTCCATTCACTGTTATCCTTTGCTGTATTTTTTACAGTTAAATACCACAAAATGCCCAGTAAAACTACCATAAGACATCTTTACAAGTAGTTACTGTAGTTTGCATTGCATTATGGGTATAGTACATAGTATTACAGTAACTTACTGTATGTTTTGAAGTTGCAGTAATTTACTGTTTACACATTACAGTAGTGGTACTGTACTTATAATATAAGAATTATATTTGATTTCCAACCGTCATCATAGCTGCTTCATCGTGGTTCCCTGTTTCTGTATTTTTACTCCTTTAGTCTTTAACATATTTTTAAGGCAGAAAGAGAGCATGTACTTTTGTTTTTTTCACATCCTAGCTAACATTAATATGCAGTTTATCTAGCTACGTCATCAAGGGTGGCTTCGCTTCCAACCAGCTTTTTCTCTCCAAGTGCAGCTCTGTCTTGTGTCTGGCAGCTGAAGGAGCAACAGCTTGTCCTGCTCTCTCCCGTCCTTACTGATAACTTCGCCTGAGCTACTTTTAAAGTGACAGTTTTTATAGTTATACTCACATTTTCAACGTCATAACTGGATTACTACAAACCTAAGGACTGGGGGATTTTCTTACTTTTATTTTTACCTTACTTTACCAACTTCATCTCCAAGTTGAACCAGGACAAAATGCCTCCGGCCGACCCCAAGGACATTAGCAGTATTATACAACGACTTCAGTCTATAGAAATGAAGATCAAACAGCTGGAGGTTAACTTTGAAATCAACGCTAACTGTGGAAATCAGACAACTCTTCCTCAAATCAACGGAGAGGTTGTACGCCTCGCATCAAGCAGCTCACCCTGGAACGCTCTGGGTGCCAAGCCGAAGCAAACGTCTCACACCGCAGATTCGATGAGGCGACTGACAGGGAGAACCCCTCACCTGGACGAATCAGCGTGGCCGGCTCTGAGCCGAAACCCACCTTCAACCTCAACACCTGCTCCACCAAAGAAAAACAAACAAGCAGCTGCAACCAAAACGGTTCCACCGACCCCGCTCCCAAGGACAGAGCGACCAGCCCGGGCCTCAAAACATTCTGACTCTGTGGGAATCCCACTGAAAAACAGATTTTCTGTACTCCAGCCTGAGCCTCTGAGTGAAACCTCGCTTTCAAACACCAACAATGAGGCAAGACCATCACATCCACCCCCCAAAAGCTCCAAAGGACAAAGCGGCTACCAGGAAAATGAAAGGTATGCCAAAAGTGCTTATTGTTGGAGATGAGGCAGTAAATGGAATCAGTCACGTTTGCAATCCCAAGAAAACGAGAGTGATTTCTTTTCCTGGTGACACTGTATCTGTCATGAGGTGCGGGTGGTGTTGGTGGTGAGGCAGACGCAGCGGACCCAGGTAAGATGAATTATGGTGTTTTAATAATAAATAAGTCCAGTACACGGCAGCTCGCACAGAGACACACCGACGACGAACAGAAGCTAACATAGACGAACATTGACGTTGACATAGACGAGGACCCGACGAGGAACAAGGAACACAGGTGGAGTTAAATACACGGGAGGGTAATCACAGAGACGAGACACACCTGGGAACAATCAAGGGGAGGACAGGACAACGAAGAGACTAAGGACACAGAAAACTCTAAATAAACACAGAAAAACACAGATCCTGACAGTACCCCCCCCTCAAGGGCGGCTACCAGACGCCCAAAAAACAAAAACACAACAAGGGTGGGCGGAGGGGCGCCGGATGGGGGGCCAGAGTCCAGAAAAACAAAAAACTACCCACCATCGTGGGCGGAAACACAAGAAGGGCCAAGAGTCCATAAACAAACAAAAAACTACCCACAGGGTGGGCGGAGGCAAAGGAGGCAGGAACCACGGAGGTGGTCCGGCGGTCGTCCGCGGCGGCGGGAACCACGGAGGCGGTCCGGCGGCCGTCCGCGGCGCTGGAGGCGGGAACCACGGAGGCGGTCCGGCGGCCGTCCGCGGTGCTGGAGGCGGGAACCACGGAGACGGGAACCCCGGAGGCGGGAACCACGGAGGCAGTCCGGCGGCCGTCCGCGGCGCTGGAGGCGGGAACCACGGAGGCGGTCCGGCGGCCGTCCGCGGCGCTGGAGGCGGGAACCACGGAGGCGGTCCGGCGGCCGTCCGCGGCGCTGGAGGTGGCGAAGAGTCCCGGGGGCCGCCCACAGACGGCGACGACGAGCCCCCCGAGGCAGGGTCTCTGGTGGAGCACAGGGGGTCTCGGTCGGAACGCTGGGGGTCTCGGTCTCGGGTGGAACGCAGGGAGTCTCGGTCTCGGGTGGAACGCAGGAGGTCAGGGTCTCGGGTGGAACGCAGGAGGTCAGGGTCTCAGGAGGAACGCAGGAGGTCAGGGTCTCAGGAGGAACGCTGGAGGTCAGGGTCTCAGGAGGAACGCTGGAGGTCAGGGTCTCAGGAGGAACGCTGGAGGTCAGGGTCTCAGGAGGAACGCTGGAGGTCAGGGTCTCAGGAGGAACGCTGGAGGTCAGGGTCTCAGGAGGAACGCTGGAGGTCAGGGTCTCGGAAGGAACACTGGGAGTCTCGGAAGGAACACAGGGAGTCTCGGTAGGAACACAGGGAGTCTCAGTCTCGGATGCGCCGGCTGGAACGCCGGCTGATTCGGCCTCGGGTGCACCGGCTGGAACGCCGGCTGATTCGGCCTCGGGTGCGCCGGCTGGAACGCCGGCTGATTCGGCCTCGGGTGCGCCGGCTGGAACGCCGGCTGATTCGGCCTCGGGTGCGCCGGCTGGAACGCCGGCAGAAACGGCCTCGGGTGCGCCGGCTGGAACGCCGGCAGAAACGGCCTCGGGTGCGCCGGCTGGAACGCCGGCAGAAACGGCCTCGGGTGCGCCGGCTGGAACGCCGGCGGCCTCGGGTGCGCCGGCTGGAACGCCGGCGGCCTCGGGTGCGCCGGCTGGAACGCCGGCTGATTCGGCCTCGGGTGCGCCGGCTGGAACGCCGGCTGATTCGGCCTCGGGTGCGCCGGCTGGAACGCCGGCTGATTCGGCCTCGGGTGCGCCGGCTGGAGGTGAGCCGGAGCGGAGCCTCGGGGCCGGCTGCGGGGGCGAGCCGCAGCGAAGCCTGGGAACCGGCTGCGGGGGCGAGCCGCAGCGAAGCCTGGGAACCGGCTGCGGAGGTGACAGCTCCGGAAGGCGACGAGGGGCCGGGTCCACCGGCGGCTCACGTCGCTGTCTCCGGGCGGCCTGGGGTGCGCCGGCTGGAACGCCGGCTGATTCGGCCTGGGGTGCGCCGGCTGGAACGCCGGCTGATTCGGCCTGCGGTGCGCCGGCTGGAACGCCGGCTGATTCGGCCTGCGGTGCGCCGGCTGGAACGCCGGCTGATTCGGCCTCGGGTGCGCCGGCTGGAACGCCGGCTGATTCGGCCTCGGGTGCGCCGGCTGGAACGCCGGCTGATTCGGCCTCGGGTGCGCCGGCTGGAACGCCGGCTGATTCGGCCTCCGGTGCGCCGGCTGGAACGCCGGCTGATTCGGCCTCGGATGCGCCGGCTGGAGGTGAGCCGGAGCGGAGCCTCGGGGCCGGCTGCGGGGGCGAGCCGCAGCGAAGCCTTGGAAGCGGCCGCGGGGGCGAGCCGCAGCGAAGCCTTGGAAGCGGCCGCGGGGGCGAGCCGCAGCGAAGCCTTGGAACCGGCCGCGGGGGCGAGCCGCAGCGAAGCCTTGGAACCGGCCGCGGGGGCGAGCCGCAGCGAAGCCTTGGAACCGGCCGCGGGGGCGAGCCGCAGCGAAGCCTTGGAACCGGCTGCGGGGGCGAGCCGCAGCGAAGCCTTGGAAACGGCTGCGGAGGTGACAGCTCCGGAAGGCGACGAGGGGCCGGGTCCACCGGCGGCTCACGTCGCTGTCTCCGGGCTGACCGTGGAGGTGGCGGCTCCGGAAAGCGACGAGGGGCCGGGTCTGCCGGCGGCTCACGTCGCTGTCTCCGAGCGGGCAGCGGAGGTGGCGGCTCCGGAAAGCGACGAGGGGCCGGGTCTGCCGGCGGCTCACGTCGCCGTCTCCGGGCTGACAGCGGAGGTGACGGATCCGGAAGGCGACGAGGGGCCGGGTTCACCGGCGGCTCACGTCGCTGTCTCCCCCGGCGTGAGTAACGGCGGGGGCCGAATCCGGAGGGCTTTGGGGTGGGGACTGGTAGGATCTGGCGTTGGCTAATCGCCAGGGTGTAGTCCGACACCAGTCCCATCTCTTCCAGCAGCAGCGGAGATGGCAGGATCTCAACGTCCCTGTAGAGATCCCGCTGAGCCAACTCCAACTGCTGCTGGAACCATACCTCCGGGTCGTGCTGGGCCATGAGCTGCTGTCTCACCATCGGTCTGGTCGGGTCCTACTGTCATGAGGTGCGGGTGGTGTTGGTGGTGAGGCAGACGCAGCGGACCCAGGTAAGATGAATTATGGTGTTTTAATAATAAATAAGTCCAGTACACGGCAGCTCGCACAGAGACACACCGACGACGAACAGAAGCTAACATAGACGAACATTGACGTTGACATAGACGAGGACCCGACGAGGAACAAGGAACACAGGTGGAGTTAAATACACGGGAGGGTAATCACAGAGACGAGACACACCTGGGAACAATCAAGGGGAGGACAGGACAACGAAGAGACTAAGGACACAGAAAACTCTAAATAAACACAGAAAAACACAGATCCTGACAGTATCTGATTTAACTCGTAAAGTTCTTTCGCTAACCGCTGATCAGCCAGATATTGAGTCCTTAGTTGTGCATGTTGGAGCCAACGATGTGGCAAAGCAGAAATCTGAGATTCTGAAAAAGGACTTTAATATTCTACTGAACACTATGGGAAAGTTAAAAATGAAGTTATTTCTCAGTGGTCCAATTCCATCACCTCAATGGGGAGACGAAAAACACTCCAGGCTGGACATGATAAACAAATGGCTGATTAAAAGCTGCTCTGCCAGCTCAGTGACCTTCATCGATAACCTCTGGATCTATTGGCAGCGCTTTCACCTCTTTGGAAGAAGCGGACGCAATCTTAATAAACATGGGATAAAGTTGCTCACTGCAAATCTTTTTCACTTTATCAACAAGGACAGCAACGTGATCATCGCTTCAGAAGAACAGGCTCAAGGATTTCTGACTAGGAAGGAACCGTCGGCTTATCAGGCAAAAACAGCTGATATTGTTGTGACTTTTTTACACTTATGTTATTCGGTATATTTGCATGATAAGTGACTGATTTACAATTATATGTTAAGCATAATTTACATGATGATTATTATTAATTGTATTGAACATGATTGTATATAATTACAAAGGTGAAGTGAAATATATTTAAGTGCAAGACATGATTTATTTGAATAGAGGAAGTCTTTTATTTTGAAGAATGCTTAAGGATCTGTTACTGTTTGTCACTATCTTGCTTTGTTGACTTTTGATTGCTATTGGTTACGAACAGCTGTTGCTCGTTATCAGCTGACGCCGTTCTTTTTCTCTTCAATAAATACTGAACAGAAAGGTTCAGTAAAAGAAATACGAGCCTCCGTCTTGTTTGAGAAGAAGCTTTACTCCGTAACATTTTGGTGCCGAAACCCGGGAATAAGGATTTTTTTGATTTTTCTGAACGAAGTGAAGCTAAGGCTCAGTTTAGCAGCCAACATGACGGAAGGACTGGAGCGGTTAAAGAGGAAACGGTCGACTATCCGAACAGCAACAACGAAGCTGTTAACTCGACTAGAGGATGAGGTGGGCAAAGAGAGTCCAGATACGGATAGACTGCGTGAGTTCCTGGCAGTTTTATCTTCTAAGGAAGAAATTTTATTGGATTTGGACAAGAGCATAGAAGATGAAACGTCAATTGAAGACTTGGACACTGAGATAACGAACTCACAGGATTACACGGACCGGATTCTCGTTTGGAAGGTTCGCACCACCAACATTATTGGATTGCAGGAGACCGCTACAGACACCCTGAGAGCGCGTGTGAGTGACGTAAACAACGGCTCATTTTCATCACAATCCAAACAGACGGTTAAACTGCCCAAACTAACGATAATCAAGTATGATGGAGAAATAAGCCAATGGCAGGAATTCTGGTCACAGTATGAATCAGCCATTCACAGAAATGATGGACTATGTAAGACGGACAAGTTCACTTACCTGAGATCTTACCTGACTGGAGCAGCTGCTCGGACTATTGCAGGACTGACAATGACAGATGTCAACTATGATGCTGCAATAGAGTTACTCCAGAATCGTTTTGGAAGGAAGGATATTGTGATAAGTGCTCATATGTCTAAATTGCTGAACTTGACACCTGTGAGAAGATCATCTGATGTTGCAGCTTTGAGGCACATTTATGATGAATGCGAGATCCAGATACGGAGCTTGGAGTCTCTTGGAGTGCAAAGTGATACTTACGGCTGTCTCCTATGTCCAGTGTTGCTACAGCTTATTCCAGAAGACATAGCACTTGCTTATACACGGCAACAAAACTCAACTAATGAATGGAAAGTCCCAGAATTGATTCAGTTTCTGCAAAATGAAGTGCAAAGCAGAGAACGGGCGCTTCTGCTGACCAGACCAGGCCACACATTGAAGAGCCCGAGCCCACAACACAAGCATGTGGGTAAGCCATCCTATGCCTGTGATCAACCCAGAAAGTGGAGCATCCCATCAGCGACTGCTTTGCACACAGCCAGCGTCGTGCCACAAACTTGTGTGTTTTGTGACGGTAATGACCATAAACCAGAGAACTGTCCTGGTTTTACAGTAAGTGCACGCAGGGAGAAACTGAAAAGGCTTGGACGGTGTTTTGTCTGCCTGGGCCCGAAACATATTGCGAAATACTGCAGATTGAAGATTTTGTGCAGACAGTGCAATCGAAAACACCACTTGTCAGTTTGTGAACAATCTGAAGCTAAACCAGAAGTCGACAGTACCAGCAATAGTGGAAATGCAGAGGCTGTGTTGTCTTCGGTGACCAGCTCAGTCAAAGTGAAGACAAATACTCAGAACACAGTATTGCTCCAAACGGTTAAGGCATGGGCTGTAGGACCAAAGGAGAGAAAAATATCTCGCTGTCTGTTAGATGGAGGTAGCCAGCGTAGTTTTGTTCACAGAGACATTGTCCGAGCCCTAGGACTGCCAGTTGTGAGGCAAGAGACACTAAACCTCCATGTTTTTGGTTCCACTAGTCCTGTAGTAGAGAAACGCAACATAGTGAGAGTTCAACTTGAAAATGTGTGGAACACTGAACGGAAAATTGAAATAGATGCTGTAGAGACCCCCGAGGTGTGCACTGCTGTAATAAAGGTACCAACTGAGCCCATTCAAGCAGAGATTAAGAAAAGAGGACTGCAGCTTGGAGACTTTCCACTAGAGGGTGCTAATGAACAAGAGTTGCAGATGTTAATTGGAGCAGATTACTACTGGCAGGCTGTTACTGGAAAGGTCCAAAGGGTTACAGATTCATTAGTGGCAGTTGAAACCCTTTTTGGATGGGCTTTACAGGGACCAGTGACTACCTCCAGTGTTACAGACACCACGTGTATGCACATTAGTTTGAACGAAGACACCCAGCTGTCTAAGCAGTTGCATGCATTCTGGGAGGTGGAGTCCCTGGGTATTGTAAACAAACAGTCAGAAAGCCCAGAGGACTCAGAAATTATGCAACGTTTTGAACAAACAACAACATTTGAAGACGGAAGGTACCAAGTTGAGTTACCCTGGCAATGTGACAAAGACCAGCTTCCAGACAACTTCAGGGTAGCGAAGAAACGCTTTGAGAATCTAACAAGAAGGCTGAAGACTGATGTAAATTTATTTGCCAGATACAACGATGTAATAGAAGACTATCTTCAAAATGGTATCTGTGAGGAGGTTGCAGATGGAAAACCAGAAATGGATCAACAGACTGTGAAATATTATATGCCTCATCATGCTGTAATAAGAGAAGAAAAGGCCACAACCAAACTTCGAGTGGTATTTGATGCATCCTCACATGAGGCAAACAGTCCATCCCTCAACGACTGTCTGTACACTGGACCTAACCTGAACCCAAACCTGCTAGATGTGCTCATAAAGTTCAGATTGCACAAGATAGCATTTACTGCTGATATAACTAAGGCTTTTCTTCAAATCTCACTAGCAGAAAAGGACAGAGATGCTGTCAGGTTCTTGTGGATGCACAGACCTTTAGCTGAGGACTGGAAAAATGAGGTGCGTGTCCTGAGGATGAAAAGAATTGTTTTTGGAGTAACTCCCAGCCCATTCTTGCTTGCTGCCACTGTGGCATACAGGCCATTTTGATGGAATAGTCGAGGTAAATTAATACTGTTTTGTGTTTATTAATACTGTTTTGTGTTTCGTTGTGTGTCATTTACTAGTGGTGTTGCAGGTTGACGTGGTTGCGGAGGGGGTCAATATCACTCCGCCGTTGCTAGGTAACGACGGTTGTGGAACGGTGGTGAATGTGCTTTTTTTTCTAACGGCTGTTAGGAACGAGACCGCTAACGGAGTTACTTTGTAACAATTATTAAATTAAAATGTTGCGGACTCAATCTGAATATCTCTTTTGAAAGAAAACATCTCAAACAATTTGAAAGAAAACAGCCAAGGGCAGTACAGGCTCTCAGAGACTCTATGTATGTAGATGACTTTATTTCAAGCTCACCTACTGTGCAGGATGCTCTTCACATGACAACTGCAGCAAAGTACATTCTCTCTCAGGCAAGCATGAACCTCTGCAAATGGGTTACCAACTCACCTGATCTGAAAGCCATGTGGAAAGAGAATGGAGTAGAGCTCACTGGTGATACAGAGTCCAGTGGAAATGTGCTTAAAGTACTTGGACTGGTTTGGAGACCGGAACACGATGATTTTGTGTTTGATCAAAAGGGGTTAATGGACATTTTGAAAGACAGAGAAAATACAAAAAGAAGTGTACTAAGAACATCAGCCCGTATATTCGACCCTATTGGGTTTCTTACTCCTTTTACAGTCCGAGTAAAGTGCCTTTTCCAAGAGATGTGGGAAAAGGGACTGAGTTGGGATGAACCATTACCTACTGACTTAGAAAAGAAGTGGGAGCAGTGGTGTGTGGAGTTACCACTGTTACACCTGGTGTCTATTCCCAGGTGGTACCACACTGAGATCAACAAAGAGTCACACACTGTAAAGTTGCATGTCTACTGTGATGCAAGTGAAAAGGCTTACGGTGCTGTGGCATATCTTCAAGGACAAAACAACCTAGGAGAGACTATTACCAGTTTTGTGGCCTCCAAGTCACGAGTAGCACCATTAAAGAAAATGACATTACCTCGCTTGGAGCTCATGGGTGCACTTATTGGAGCAAGATTAGGAAACAGCCTCCTTAAGCCACTGAACATGGAGAAAAACCAACTCAACATGTGGACGGACTCTATGATTACGCTTCACTGGATCCGCAGCTCATCACGTCGATGGAAACCATTTGTGAGCAACAGAGTGGCAGAAATACAAGGGCTCACAAATCCAGAACTCTGGTCCCACTGTGCTGGCAAAATGAACCCTGCCGACCTTCTTACGCGGGGTTACCATGCTCGGAGCCTTATTGAGAGCCAGCTGTGGTGGAAGGGACCCACTTCACTGTCTACAGATGAGAAGGAGCTGAATATTTGTAATGACTATGTATTGGATGAAGTGAATGCAGAGCTGAGGGCTGGGTATGAGACTGTCGTGCAGTTCACTGGCACCGAGCAAACTGAACCTCTGTTAAACTTAGAAAAGTACAGCGAGCTTAAGACCACGTTAAGAATCACTGCATGGGTAAAGCGGTTTGTTAGTAACACAAGATCTTGTCTGAAGGTTCAGGGAGAGTTAAGTACAGAAGAACTTGGTGCAGCTGAAATGTACTGGATTAAGTCAACACAAGAGAGTTGTTTCAGTTCTGAAATATCGCAGTTAAGGTCAAACCAAAATGTGAAGGTAGATTCAAAAATCAAAGATTTGAAACCATTCTTAGATGAAAATGGTCTAATAAGTGTTGGGGGAAGACTGCAGAATTCAGATCTTAGTTTCAGAGAACAACACCCTTGGATACTACCGACAAATCACAAGTATTCTGAACTATTAGTTCAGTCATGTCACGAAAGAGTGATGCATTCTGGTGTAAGAGACACATTAACTCAAGTTAGAGAACAATATTGGATTTTGAGAGGCAGACAGCTTGTAAGAAACATTGTTTCAAAATGTTACATTTGCAAAAAACTAAAGGTTAAGGCAGCACAACAGATTACTGCTCCCTTACCTCGAGACAGAGTAATAGAATCACCTCCCTTTGAAGTTACTGGTGTAGATTTTGCTGGACCCTTATATGTTAAAACTAAGGACGGGTCTGTAAAATCATATATAGCACTGTTTACATGTGCAGTGACAAGAGCAGTACACTTAGAGTTGGTCTCAGATCAGACTACAGAGAATTTCTTATTGGCCTTAAAGAGATTCATTGCAAGACGAGGTCTATGTAGGGTCATTTACTCTGACAACGCTAGAACATTCAAAAGAGCTGACAAAGATTTAAAAGAGTTATGGCAAAATATCTTAGGATCGACACTCACAGAGTTTTTCACTGACAAGGGAATCACATGGAAGTTTATCGCTGAGCGAGCAGCTTGGTGGGGGGGATTCTGGGAAAGGCTTGTGAGATCTGTAAAAACATGCTTAAGAAAGGTACTGGGGAAAGCATCTTTGAGTTTTGAGGAGCTCACAACTGTTCTTACTGAAGTTGAGGCAGTTTTGAACTCTAGGCCTCTGTCCTATGTAACTAGTGATGCATTAGAGCCCCAGCCACTTACCCCATCTCATTTCCTAGTTGGTAAACGCTTAACTTCCTTGCCACCAAAGATTAGTCCTTCACCTCACCTAAATCAGGTTCTCACTGCTAACCGCGAACAGCTAGGTAGGAGGTGGAAATACCAACAGAAACTTTTGATAGGCCTTTGCAAATGCTGGCGCAGAGATTATTTGATGGACTTGAAATCAGCCCACAGGGTGAACAGTCGTACTCCAACACTACTTAAAGTAGGAGATGTAGTTCTTTTGGGGGAGGACAATACACCCAGACAGACATGGAAAATGGGTAGAATTGTAGAGGTCTTTCCAGGCAGGGATGGTCTCATACGTTCATGCAATGTTCGTACTTCGACTGGTGGCTTGTTACGCAGGCCCATTCAGTTATTGTACCCTTTAGAGGTATCTTAAATGAAAGGTAAATCCTACACAGATGAACAGTTGTTCATCGGGCGGGAGGATGTTGTGACTTTTTTACACTTATGTTATTCGGTATATTTGCATGATAAGTGACTGATTTACAATTATATGTTAAGCATAATTTACATGATGATTATTATTAATTGTATTGAACATGATTGTATATAATTACAAAGGTGAAGTGAAATATATTTAAGTGCAAGACATGATTTATTTGAATAGAGGAAGTCTTTTATTTTGAAGAATGCTTAAGGATCTGTTACTGTTTGTCACTATCTTGCTTTGTTGACTTTTGATTGCTATTGGTTACGAACAGCTGTTGCTCGTTATCAGCTGACGCCGTTCTTTTTCTCTTCAATAAATACTGAACAGAAAGGTTCAGTAAAAGAAATACGAGCCTCCGTCTTGTTTGAGAAGAAGCTTTACTCCGTAACAGATATAACATCGACTGGAGACGGAGCGACTAGTTCCCTTCCTCCTTCCCCCCTCCCTCTCTGCTCACCCACTCATTCACAGGATTCACAAGATACACATGGAGAAATGTCTTCTGGACCGGAGTTTCTTAAATTTACAGATGGAATGAATCAACAGGTTGTACTTGGGACGTCTCTCCTCAGCGCTCACGTAGCAGACCTCACTTCATTTAAGCCACCTGACTCTAACGTCCCAGAGGATCCATCACTCTGCGTTTCTGAGGTCTGAGGCCGGGGTCCAGACTTTATCTTTACACCCTTCTTGCTCCAGAATGTGTCTGGCCCCCCGGCACTGCAGAACAGGACATTACCTGTCCGGATCACTACAAGAAAATCTACAAGAAACAGAAACATAAAATACAGGGGACCTAATTCAAACATCAGACTGTTCCCCTGCCTAAAGGAACATCAGACTGAAGATTTCTTGGCCTCCAAGTCACTTAAACTAGCTCTTTTAAATACCAGATCTCTCTGTGCTAAGGCTCTATTAATGAATGATTTCATCACTGAGCATAATATTGATGTTATGTTTCTGACAGAAACATGGTTGAATGATAATAATGAATCGATCGTACTAATTGAATCTGCGCCTCCTAACTACAATTTCTTCAGTGAGAATAGAAAACACAAAAAAGGAGGAGGCGTGGCTTCAATATTTAAGAATACCATAAATTGTAGTAAAATCTCTTTGGGTCACTTCACCTCTTTTGAGTATCTTGGAATTGAGGTTAAAGGCCACAAACGAACTTTGACTGTAACTCTATACAAAACTCCAACTTTTGTGGAAAATTTCTTTACTGACTTGAATGAACTTCTATCTCTTATATGTATTGATTATGATTGTTTAATAATTGTCGGTGATTTCAACATTCATGTTGACAACCCCCAAGACAGAGGGGCAAAAAAGCTTGCTAATATTTTAGAGACTTTTTGTCTAACACAACATGTCAAACAAGCAACACACACTCAAGGACACATACTGGACCTGGTTATCAGTAAGGGTGTGAATATTTCCAATGTCTCTGTAAATGATGTCGCATTGTCGGATCACTTCGCTGTTATCTTTGAAAGTTCTTTATCTTTTAACCCACTTGGACAAACAGCAACCATCACAAAACGTTCTCTCACTGAAAACACAGCAGAAACTTTTAATCAAATCTACTCTTCTTCCTCACCCTTAAGCTGTAATGATGTAGATAAGTTGGTAAATGATTTTCAGTCTAAAGTCTCAGATATTATTGATTCCATTGCCCCAATTAAAATGAAGGTTGTGTCTGGTAGGAAGAAATCTCCATGGAGAAATGCACAAACAGTTAGATCTGTAAGACAACTCTGCCGTAGGGCAGAACGAAAATGGCGTAAAACTCAACTCCACGTTCATTGTGACATCTATAAAGAAAGACTACGTAACTATCATTTAACACTAAAACATGCAAGAGAGGCTTTCTTTGCAGATGTCATAAACAAAAACATTAACAATGCTCGAGCTTTATTTGCAACAGTTGACAGAATCACAAACCCTCCTGTGACGTTACCGCCTGAATTCCAATGTATTGCCGCCTGCAACCAGTTTTCCAGCTTCTTTTCAGAGAAAATTCAAAAAATCTGAGGATTAATCTGTACATCCACTATAAAGTCAGTACCAATGCTGTGCCCAAACAAAACAAATACAGGAAAAATGACCCAATTTCAACTACTTAATTATAAAACCCTACAGGAAATTATAAGTCAAATAAGCTCCAGTTCCTGCTGTCTGGATGTTTTACCCACACATTTCTTTAAGAAAGTCCTGCCTGTTATTGCTGCTGATCTGATCCAAATAGTAAACTCATCGCTCTCATCGGGCGTTTTCCCCCAGGCTCTGAAAACAGCAGTAATCAAACCACTTATAAAAAAGAACAATCTGGACAAATCACTAATGCAGAATTACAGGCCGATCTCCAACCTCCCATTCATCAGCAAGGTTATTGAAAAAGCTGTGTGTAAACAATTAACTAGCTTCCTAACTATAACCAACCTCTTTGACTCCTTCCAGTCTGGTTTTCGTGCTCACCACAGCACAGAGACCGCCCTCATAAAAGTGTTCAATGATATCCATATAAATACAGACTGTGGGAGAACCACAGTGCTGGTTCTGTTGGATCTCAGTGCAGCTTTTGACACTGTTGACCATGACATATTACTGAATCGACTGGAGAGTTGGGTCGGACTCTCCGGTCCAGTGCTTAACTGGTTTAAATCCTACATAAAGAACAGGGATTTCTTTGTTTCAATTGAAAACTTTTCATCAAAGAGGTCAAAGGTCACATGTGGGGTACCCCAAGGTTCAATCCTAGGACCCCTTTTATTCAATATTTATATGCTCCCACTAGCTCAGGTTATAACAGGAAATAATATTAGCTACCATAACTATGCAGATGACACACAGCTCTACATTACGATGTCACCAGGTGACCTTTGACCCCATCCAATCACTGAACAGATGCTTAGAACAGATAAATGTGTGGATGTGCCAAAACTTTCTCCAGCTGAACAGAAACAAAACTGAAGTTATTATTTTTGGACCTAAAGAGGAACGATCTAGAGTTATAGATCTAGAGTTGTAGATCTAGAGTTGTAGATCTAGAGTCAATGCACAGCTTCAGTTATTACAACTGAAAACCAGCGATCAGCCCGAAACCTGGGAAGAGTGATGGACTCTGACCTGAACCTCCAGAGCCACATAAAGACAGTTACAAAGTCGGCCTTCTATCACCTGAAGAACATTTTCAGGATTAAAGGACTAATGTCTCAGCCAGATCTAGAGAAACTCATCTATGCGTTCATCTTCAGTCGTATTGATTATTGCAACAGCGTCTTCACAGGTCTGTCCAACAAATCAATCAAACAGCTGCAGCTGATCCAGAATGCTGCTGCTGGCGTTCTCACTAAAACCAGGAAGATAGAGCACATAGCACCAGTTTTAAAGTCCCTCCACTGGCTCCCTGTAGCTCAAAGAATAGACTTTAAAATACTGTTGTTAGTTTATAAATCACTGAACGGCTTAGCACCACAATACATTAAAGATCTGCTGTTGTTGTATCAACCTTCCAGAACCTCTCAGGTCTTCCGGTTCTGGTTCTGCTCTGCATCCCCAGAACCAGAACCAAACAAGGAGAAGCAGCTTTCAGCATCTATGCATCACAAATTTGGAACAAACTTTCAGAAAACTGTAAAACAGCTGAAACACTGACTTCCCTTAAATCTTGACTAAAAACCCACCTGTTTAGAATTGTATTTGAAATGTAATCAATTACAAATTTATTGATGGAACTTTATTTAATGTCGTGTTTTGATTGTTGATTCTATGTTGCTTTGTGTTTCTGTGTTTGTAATGATGTAAAGCACTTTGAAATGCCTTGATAGTGAAATGTGCTATACAAATAACATTTGATGGATTGATTGATTGATCCAGAGAGTCGGAGAAAAATGAAAAGTTTTCATGTTTCTTTGTGATCAGAACCGACCCGGTTTATAAAGGTTAAAACAGAACCAAATGTTTCTGGGTTGTTTATATGGTTTCACGTTTAATTGTTTCCCATTAAACTTTATTCTTCTAAAGGTTTCTGTAATATTCAAACACAGTGTTGTATAAAGTACTGAAATCTCAGAGTCAAGTAAAAGTACAAGTACCTCTCCAAAATATGACTTTGGTAAAAGTCGAAGTCACTGACTGAAATGTTACTTGAGTAAAAGTCTTAAAGTATTTGAAACTTCTTGTACTTAAGTATGGAAATTACTGTAAAAATGGATGTACTCAAGTAATGTAATGAAAAGTACAAGTAAAAAGTAAAACAAAGCAAATGCAGTTTGAATGACATTTTTTATATTTTGGTAAACTTGTCAAATACACTTAAAATAATGTACACAACCAAGTGCAGGCAAAATTAAACCTGCTAATAGATATACCTGCAGGCATCATTTAGTTAAGAAAATTAGGTGCTTTACCTATAGCACAAGGTTAACTTAACCTGCTTTACAACTGAACCAGCTTCTTAGTATACCCTCCAGGACAGAAAATACAAAGTTTTTGTAAGCCTTAAGTTTTCCCTTCAAGTAAGATCAGTGCTGAAAATGAGAAAAATAAATAGTACAGAAAATGCGGCCAACATGAAGAAAAAGAGCTGTTACGATTACTCTACTTCACAAATCAGTGAATCAGTCAATGCTACAGTCAGTAGGTGGTGCACACAACTGGTCATTATGCAAAAGAAAAAAAGAATTGGGAGGGAAATGCAGCTTATTGGCATCTGTAAACCTGGTTTTGAACTTGCATGCCTTTCCTATATTCGTTAAATTTAGTCTAAATTGCTATTGCTATGGCTTCTGTCCCCCCTTGAACAGAGGAGTCTAGGTAGCCTGCTACAGTCAACATTAGGCCTAAGCTAAATACACCACGTGTGGAACTGAAACAATGCCAAACAAAGTTCTTTTATGGTCAAGATTTCACAGTAGTGCCTAGTGACCAAGCTATAGTTACTGAAACAGGAGGATTATAACCATTTCATAAGAAGTTACCTCGATGTGTTTCTTCAAGTTGGACGGGGAGTTTTTGTAAGATAGAATTTCCATGTGACTGCTACTGATTGCGAGACTTGCTTTGTGTTTAATGGGAGAAGCGAAACAGGTGTATCCTAATTAAAAGTAAAGAAATCAAGAAATGGCAAAAAATGTGGAATGAAGATAAGAAAGGAAGAAGATTATATGAAGTACAAAAGTCAGTTTGAATTCGAAGCATTAATGAACGAAACAGAAGAGAAGAAATAATAATTAGTAGATTAAGAGTAGGTCATACCTACTTAAATGACATGCTTTATAAAATAGGGAGGAAAAATAATGATAAATGTGAGAGATGTGGAGAGAAAGAAAATGTAGAACACATATTGATGAACTGTAAGTCAAATGAACTCGAAAGGGAAGAATTAAAGAGAATAGTTAGAAATATGGGGCATGAATGGAATCTTAAAGGTATATTAGGAAATGAAGGAAACATAACAGATATTCACAAATTAAGGAAAGCATTGTTTATTTATCTTAAGAATACAAAATTAAAAAGTAGAATTTAATAGATATGAAGTAATGCTTCTACACACTCATGTACAGTAGGTGGCGGTATGCACCTTAAAGTTGCTTGTGATCCGCCATAATAGAAAAGAAGAAGAAGAAGAAGTATCCTATTGGTGGTGATGAACAAGCCCAGGCAAGCAGGCTACGGACTTTGTTCGGTAGCCTACTTGCTACTTGCTAATCAGTAGGTGGGGTCAAAACACTTGCGTTTCTCTCTCTCGCTTTTTTGTAACGAGTAACTAAACCACACATTGAAAATGTATCGGAGTAAAAGTACGCAATTAAGTTCGGAAATATAGTGAAGTAAAAGTGAAAGTCATCAAAAATTTTCATACTCCAGGAAAGTATGAAGTACTCCAAAATATACTTAAGTAAAGTAGTGAAGTATTTTTACTTCGTTACTTTACAACACTGTTCAAACATCTCTTCTATCTTTCCAGCAGCTGCTGATGTCTCTCCAACCCAGAAAACGACCTTGGATCCAGAACCAGAAGGTCGAGGAAGGATCGGCCTCCATGTTTCTCTGTTACTGACAGCAGCAGCAGCAGCAGCTCTGATGGTCAAACTTTTCCTGACTCTCAGTTCAGAGGGTTGATATGGATGATGATCCTGTGGGCAGGAAGGAGCTCCAGTAGCAGTCTGTGTTGGACTGAATATGAAGAAGCCTCTGACTGAAGACTGTTGCTGTTTGACCAAATCATGGCTGGATGACAAGCAAACAGGTCAAATATCAGACAGCAGAGAAAATAATTCACTGAAACACTGGATGACATCATCAGGCTCTGCTAATCCACCTCATCAGCTTTTGCTTCTCCTCTGTAGAGAGAGAGTAGAGGGAAGGAGAGAGAGAACACTAACTAGAAAACTAGGAACATTAATCTAACTGCTAATTATGGAGTGAAAATAGTGTCAAAAAGATTTGTGCGTGTGTAACATAGTTAAAATGGTTCAGGTTAAATCCTGCTAAAATGCACCATCTGCTGGTAAAACGGGGTATTGCATTCACCCTAGAAAGAGCGGGGTATTATGGGTAATCCTCAGAGCCATGAGGATCACTGTCATGGTAACGTGTCTCTGCGATGTGATGAAGACATATTATTTATAAAATATGTTTATGGTTTTCGTTTTTTCATATTATTGAAATATGTTTAATCCATGTTATGTTAGCTTTGCTATTATATAGTTTTTGTTGCATTATAGAAATGTTTAGTTCGTAAGAAAGTGTGGCGGGAATTTCCCGCACGTTAACATTATGGCTCCTCCTTGCAGGAGTTTCTTTCATGCCAGAGACTGACTTTACCTCGGTGCCCATGTGTGAAATGCAGGTATGTTTTACTAAATCTCTGTAGCAGATGGCTAATATAAGGCAATTTTATATTAATAGTTTTATATAGATATGGTTAATGTTTTTGCATTGTTCCAAGATGCAGTTCGTATAAGCTAAAATATTAAAATGGCATCTAGTAAATTAAATGTCAGCATTTTATTTTATTTTTCAGAGCATTTTAATTAATTGTGTTACTTTCTTTAAAAAGGACACTCACTGGTTGTTCCGTTGATGTAAACCAAATCCACTATACGATCACTGTAATTTTCAATGATTTTATTTTGGTTACTGTATTATGGGTAATCCTCAGAGCCATGAGGATCACTGTCATGGAGTTTCTTTCATGCCAGAGACTGACTTTACCTCGGTGCCCATGTGTGAAATGCAGGTGGAGAAATAAAGAAAACAACTGATGCCAGATTGAGCTCCTAGTCATTCATTTCTGCACCAAGAAGCCACCAGATACACGTAGGCCACACGTGCGTAACAGGATTTGTGCGTGCGTAAAAAGATTTGTGTGTGCGTAAAAAAATTTGTGTGTGTAAAAAGATTTGTGTGTGCGTAAAAAGATTTGTAGTCGTTTGGTTCAGTTCTGATGACTTTGTCCAGTTCAGTCCAGATTAATGGACGTTTTTATACAAGTTTATAATTTAAGTAAAAACCAGCTTGTGCTGTCCTCGCCCTGAGATTTCCAGTTTTCAGCAGCTAGACAGCCAGACAACGACGCTCCAATAACCAAACTTGTTTCTTTTCTACTTGTTTATTGAAGAGTGGCCTCTGACCCCTGCCATCACTTTGGCCATCGTAAACTGAAACATACAAAACTGAGTATTAGCCAACGAACATAGCAAATTAGCTATTCTAGCTGCTAGCTAAAAATAAAAACTTTTTCCTAACTGACTCCAGCGTACAATTATTTACACCAGTTACATAAAACAAAGAGACAATTATTGCTTTTACAATTAACCAATACTTACGAAGAAATCTTGTCTGAAACACAACGTATTAGGATGATAATCGGCTTAAATCGTGAACTGTTCGGTGACGCGTTCCACCATCTTGGATCTATATTCTTTTTTAGCGTCATCAAAACATAACAAAATATCCACCAGGGGGCGTTCTAGTGCAGTTTTCAACCTTGCTGGTCCAGCTTAACTTACAAAAGGCAGCACACAGCTGGTGAAACGTTTATAATAAATGTTATTTTTTTAAACAACTGATTTTTATAAATGTTTTTATATGTAAAATATTTTAATTTAATGAATGAATGAATCGTAGTAAAAAATGAACAGAGTCTTTCCATCTGTTGTTTTGAATCAACTTTAAAAAGTTTTGTTGAAACAAATTTATTGAAGTCATATTTATTATTTATTATCATATTTATTTTATCTGCAGCGTCTCATTAAACCGTCAGATGATCAACATTTAGCTCCAGATCAACTGGTTCAGAGCAGCTGGTTAAACTGGAGCTTTGATCAGGAACCAGAACATCTGGACCCAGATGTTCTGAGTAACATAGTTTTAATCTATTAATAATAATAATAATAATAATAATATTCACTAAAATCGCTCAAATCTATAAAGATCCAACCACAAAGTAAAATGATGTTACCTCAGCAGAGATCAGCTGCAATGTGTGGTTTTGTCCACATGGTGGCGCTCTAAGCTCTGACTAAAAGCTGCTCAGCAGTGAAAGTTAGAATTTCTCCTCCTTTCTGTCTTTATTCAGTTCTGATGTGAAAACACAGATTTAGAAATGTTTCCTTTAATGAAATGTGTTTATTTCTAACAGCTTTAAGACGTGATTATTGAATATTGATCTGATCAGTTGATCAGCAGCTTCATCCTGATGCTTCACTCTGTGATATTCACTTCAGGTTGAGTTCAGATCAGGTAACATGATCCTCAGATTCCGGATCAGAACCAAGAACCCGTCCTCACCAGATATTCAGACGACCAGCTGCAGAACAGCAGCAACTCCAGTCTCATGCAGGTCAAAGGTCAGGCTGGGTGTGCAGAGGAAACCAGAATCCTCCAACATCAAGACGCTTCTAAAGAAATACCTGCAGAACAAAATGCATCTATCAAGGTCAAACTCTTCAGTCAGAAGAGAGACTGAATTAAAGAAAAGCTTAGTGTTGCAGCAACTGGGAAAGTTTTGAGCAGAGAATCAGAACCGAGGTTAGAGAAAACACTGATGAACTGTTTGAGTTTCAGAAATGGTTCACGAATGAGGAAGCTGTTCTTTTCTGTCAGAAACAAAAGGTTTGCAGAACTGAATCTGAAGCAATTTTCACTGATATTTCTCTGATCCGAAACTAAATTAAGGATTAATGAACCACAGAAATGAGCATGGTTCTAATGATGAAATAAATAATCCTGTTAAAGGTGTTTCCTGTCTGACAATCATCTCTTACACTGTCCGTTATCAGACAGGAAATCAGTGCTGCACTGACTGAATGATGATAAAATGTGTTGTCAGGAGAAATAGAGTCAATGTTTCTCAGTGTTTGAGAAAAGCAAGCATAGATCCTCCATTTGTTTCTGAAAGCTGATTTTCAGGTTTGTTCTATTAAAACTGTTTTCTACATGTGACCAGATGTATCTCTGTGAGGCTTCTTCTGTAAAACTGAGGAATATGATAGAGATTAAATTATAACATATTTGATCTTATTTGCTCCAACATTCTTAGCAATTCATCAACTTTAACACCACAATGTTCATGATTTTTCAACCTGCCATAATTTCAGGCACAGAAGCTTCTGAAGAAGAAACTTCAGCTCATTTATCATTTAATAAAATACTCAGTGAAATGAAAACATGTTTTCCTTTGAATGATCAGATCAGTGGCTCTGACTGGAAAATTCAGAATGAGGAACTTCATTAGAGTTTTGAAAGTTGAACTGAACAGAGTAAAAGATAAATAAATGTTCAGAAATGATTGTTGGCTTTGTAACAAACTGCTGCAGGTGAATCAGCAGGTGTGATATTTATTTCCTGTTAACTCAGTAAGCTTCCTTTGCAAACACTTCATGTTTTTGTCAAAGTGACATAAAGCATGAAGGTTTCAAAATTCAGTTTTTTTTTAACCTTCAGTTTTACCAGAGTGTCTCACCTGGTAACTGCATGGTGGAAGCAGCAGTAAAAGTCTGACGTTTAGTGAGGATAAAAGTCAACAGCAGATCTGTGAGCAGCTCATCTGTCTTTTGAAGACAGTTTGCATGTGAGGAAAATGTGTGTAAAAGAAAAAAAAAGGATGTAATAAACTTCTATATGATCTATTTCTACAGACAGAAATCAAGAGAAAAAAAACATGGCAGCATCTATAGTCATATTATTCATGGTTTATGTAATCCACATCTTATTTATGATATTTTGCCACAAGGAGAGTCAGCAACAAAAGGTCACTGCTGAAGAAGTTGGTTGTTCACAGAACTCTGTATTAAAGCATATTGTAAATGAGCTTCCATTCCACTTAGTGCCACAGGCTGATCTCCTCCATGCCACGATGCATTGATGCAGTAATTCAAGCAGGAGGAAGTTCAGCCAATTACTGAAGGCATAGAAATGTACAAACCTTACAGACGCCGACATTTGTGCTCAAAATATCTGTTTTTGGTCCAATTACATATTCTCATTTCCTCAGATCCTGGATTTTGAGGTTTCTTTGCCTGAAAGCCATAGTTATAAACATTTCCAAAAATAAAAGCTCTAAATATTTTACTATGTGTATCAAATCTCTACAAAATGAGAGTTTACTTTCTGAAATTACTGGCAAGAAATATTGATTTTTATTCAACATTCTAGTTTTTGTGCATGTTAAATAAATATTGAATAAATTATGGATGAATTGATTCATGATAAAGTTTGTTGGTTTAGTTATAAGCAGATTGAGTTGATATTTATGTTTCTAGATCTTCACACAGTAAATCATGAATTAATCGATGAGTAATAAATGATGCAAAATTATTTTCTACCAAAACATTCTGTAAATAAAATGTTGAATTTAAATTACTGTTTAGTTTTTCAGGATTAAATTATTTATCAGTAAAATATGAATCTGCAAAGCTGCTGAACCAGAACAGAGCTGAGCTTTTATTTTTATATTCTTCACAGGTAGTTTGATTTCCTGTAAGCTGAGTAACTCAAGGTAACAAGAAGTTTCTAAACAAACACCTGCAGAACAAAATGCTTCTACTAAAGTCAAACTGTTTAGTCTGAAGAGAGACTGAATTAAAGAATGATTTCCTTCTGTAACTAGAGAGAAACCACTGATGAGCTGTTTGACTTTGTCTCACCATGAATGAGGAAAATCTGGTGAATATGACAAATGAAAAATATTTTTGGAGATGAGTTGTTCATAAAGACAGAACTGAATCTTGAATGGAAACTTTGCACATATTAGGCATTGTGAAATTTAGTTTTCAGACTAAATGTTACAACCGTTTCAGTGAGGAAGCTTCACTGTAGGAAATTGTTTCCCAGCGTCTGAACAAAGATGTTTGTTATGTTATGATGTTTCCCAACTTGCTCTTTAAAGCACATTACTATGCTTGTTTTAGTTTTGCTGATTCAGATGAGTTCAGTTGAAGCAAAGTGTGTTACTGCTGGAAATCACCTAAAGCCTGCAGGCAGTAGACATATAATAAATATGTCTATATATTATAATAGACATAATAAACTCAGAAGGGACAGAACTAAAGTAAAGACAGAAACAGGGCTGATAATCAAACAAAGAGACAATGGAACAAGGATTAATAATGGAGCTGGAGTCAAATAATCAAAACCCAGACAAACTTGTCAAACTGGTCTTTAATGTATTTTGGTGCTAAGCCGTTTAGTTTGATTTTGTTTTGTTTTTTCAAAATATTTTATTGTACGTGGGACATTTTTAAAACCAGGGCATTGTGCAGTTATACAGACGTTTTTTCCCTTTTCCTTTAAATAAATACAACTCTTAAATTAAATTAAACTAAAAGAAGATAAGAACAAAGATATTTAAAAAAATAAAACTGAAAAATTAAAAAAATCTCTGTAAATATTAAAAGTTGAGCAGGACCGGGGTGACTCCTACAAGGTTCGGATCCGTCCGGTTCTTCCGAACAGCGCTGGTTCTCAGAGAGGATCCCCGCCCTGAAGCTCCTTCCCTCCTGCCTCACCCGGAGAGCCAGGCCGCCGCTGCTGGGTCCTCCGTCCGTGGAGCTCCGGCTCCTTCGTCCAATGGATTTAACTATTATCGGATGTTTGGTTTGACAAACAGTCGCCGCTACAATGACGATGATGATCTGAACGCATTTAACTTATCTGACGACGTGCCTGTGTTTATTTACTAGGTTGTTATTCTAACTCCTGGTCCTTAAAGTTTCTGTCCTGTTATGTAGCAGATTGTCTCAATAAATGACCGAAAATTAAATAAAACAGGTTTATGCTGCTCACATGATCGGATGTGGACGCACCGTCTGCTAAACACTGATGTCGACTGGCAAATTTCCGGGTTCTTTCTCTTTCTGAGAAAGGAGAAGATTCAAGCAGGGAAGCCTCTTCTCTTTGAGAAGTTGCAACGTGTTGCAACCCGTCGACAGTATATAAGGTTTTTGACGGTCGCTGTTCTGAGACAGTGTGAGCGGAGCAGCAGCGGACCTCAGTGCAGGCGGTGCATTCACAGCCGATCAGGTGAGCATCATAATGTTTACAGTTAATTTCTTGTAAAATAAAAGTATAGATCTTCAGCAGTGCAGAAAAACTAATAGAAACTAAGTACAGAAAAAAAAATATATACACTGTTAGACCTTTTATTGTAATTTTACCATTCTGTAATTACCATTCTACAGTACCCTTAATTGTTATGATATTTCACAGTTAATTTTTACTGAGTGTGCTTTACAGTTATAACTGCATTACTGTAAATGTAGTTTATAGTATAATACTGTAATTGTATTTTATAGTAAAGCTGGTCTACTGTAAACTTGTTTCACAACATAATGTCAGAGTTTTACTATAAATTAAAGTTTACATTTTTTTAATATAAGAATATTTTACCATAAACCGAAAAATTTCATAAAAGAAATTTTAGTCCAACTACTGTGAATAACAACAGGTATTTATTTTCAGCAGATTTGTAGAAATAAAATCCATTTACATATTCGCAATGTCATAAAAAACAATGTCACAATACAATATAATGTGCTATAAAACAACAAAACCATAGAACACATTTCCTACATCAGAAGAACTTTTATTTCATTTGTCAAACAAAATCAGTGGGATCCATCTTGTGGAAGCTGAACTGTAAAGAATAAGACAGACAATGTGGGAGGTCATGAGATGGTCAGGAAGTTATCTACATTTTCAAATCGACAGGAAGTTGACAAATTAAGCTGAAGTGACAATGTTCAAATGCATAAAATCTTTGTCATAAAGCAGCATTAAGTTGATAATTTGTTTTAAAAGAAAATCAATTGGACTGAAGTGATAATAGAAGCTGCATAAAGAATGAGCAGGACTGGCTTCACTTCAGGTTTTTGGATTGTTTATGGCAAAAGCAGTCAGTCAGTCTTCAGTAATTCAAAAGATTGCGTACTACAAATGTCCCCAAGGGGACGATGAAGTACAACAATCTTTTTAGTCATTTTGTTGGTGCTGACGGATTACTGCAAAGGTGTGCCTAATAAACTGAAAACTGCATAGTATAAAAATACACCACACTTAAACGACTACACACTTATACATTTCTGTGATTTATTAAGAGATGCAGCGACATCCACTTTTTACCACGGACACAGAAAAGATGTAGGCTACTCTAAAGGGCTATTGTGTAGGAATCACATGGCATTTATAAATAATCATTAAAATCATATTAAAAAGGCTAAAGTAAAGTCAGAGCATGCAAGATAGGAGGAAAAGACAACAAAATAATAAACATTTACATTTGGTAAAATACTTACCTAGCTGGAAGTCCTCCATTCAAATTCAGCAAGTTGTTGGAAGAAGGTGGTGATCTGGGAGTTGACACTGACTACTTTCCTCTTGACAAGACTTCCCGTCTTGCGGCTTGTACCGACTTTGGCTGTGCATTTGGTACCAACATCTGGATTGATCCTCACAAAGAATCTTTTAACAGAAATAAAATATATTAATTGTATTTTTTAATGAAGACGTACAATACAGCAATCAGCTATGGTTCTTCATCATCAGTCAAACTGTCATTAAATTTAATTCATAAATGGCTTGGTGTAGAGTACTTGCCGTTGTATCATCTCCAGCGTGGTGGATGCTGACTCCTGATACTCCAGATTGAAGACATAATATGACCCAGAAAAGACAGCAAGGACGCTGGCAAAGTCATGTAGTTGCTCAGGCTCGAAAAATACCTTCTCCTCCATACTGACCTTCCACCGGGTTGCAGACATCAAGCTATTTCCTAAAATAGACAAACCCTTGTCAGGCTAACGCTAGTGAGTAAAAGTACAGACTACCATAACAATTACATACATTGCTACGAAAAAATTATAGTGATAGAAAATATTCCTCTTACCAAGCATGATTACCCTTGGTGTAGTGGGTAAGGTCATTTCCATTTCAACAGACATCTTGGTGGAAGATACCTTTAAAACATAAAAGGAAAACTCTCTTAAATATGAATTACTGGTAGTAATTTATATTTAAAGGGCCAGTTCACCCAGATTACAACAGGTTTTTGAGAACCTCATCCCGGAGACTAGACTAGATTTTACTCCTACATCCTGCTACCACTCTGAAACAGCCGATGTGAATGACAGTTTGTGGGGCTAAATGCATTTTTTAAAGCATTACATTCCACAAGTGTTCAGTCTGACTTCTGCAATGGCGGTGACTCCTGTGCATGTGGGACCTGAATGCAGAAAATGTTCTGAAGGAAGCAGGACATTGCTCTATTCCACATGCAAACCGATAATTAGCTGTGTGTTGATGTTTCTTCACATGACTACAAAATTCTGTAAATTCTGAAGTACAAATGCTGCAGAATTTACACCTGTACATAGTTGCACCTGTTAGTACTGACTTAACTTTAAATTTACAGGAGCATGGTTTAAACATGTGAACAGTCCTTATGTTCACATAAGGACTGTGTAACCAGGGTTGGAAATTAACTTTTTTGTCCACCTGCCACTGTGGCTGAACCAACTCAAAAAATAACAGAAACTACTTTAATGTTTTTCACCTTTGTCCTCATTTACAGACTCTTATACACTATGTTGGAGATGTAATGGTACTTTAGCAGGCTAACCAGCTGTAGCAAGCTCAAAGTTATAGATTAGGTTAGCTGCTCCTCTACATTTCCAGACTATTTTGTGGCTTCAAATATGTTTGAAGAGCTGTCTTTTTACCTGTTGTCTTGTCTTTTGAAGAGATGAAGCTATGTTAGCAGTCAGCAGGACAGAACTGCACAGCCACTTGGAGGGAAAAAGCTTAGGAGTTAAAAAAAAAAGGTCATCTGAAGAAAAGAAAAAAAGAACAAAGTTAGAAATTCATCCTTGCTGACCTACGTAGCTAATCTGCACTTTTAACATCTGCAAGATCATGGTTTAAACAAATGAACAGTCATTAGATGTAAAAAAAAAAAAGTGAAGGGGGGGATCAATTATCAGTTAAGGTTATATTGTTCGACAAAGGATGTAACAACAATGCTAACAGACACTCAGCACTGAGCTAATCTCAACCCAAAGCCGCCCGAGGAAGATTAAGCGGTAAAAGTCAAGCTAAAACCTTCAGCGGTAAAATTAGCACCGTAGCTAACGTTAACTCCGAACCAGCTCAAAAAATAACAACATCATATTTTCCTATCTTTCACCTCATTTACAGACACGTAACTTATAAGGTTGCAATATGCCAGTTATATAAAACGCCAGAGTTAGTAAAGGTAACGTTATTTTACCAGGCTAACCAGCACAAACGAGCTCATGCTATAATGCTAAGTTATAGCATTATAGCATGATGCTATAAGTTACGTTAACTCCATCTAAAATGTACATTTCCAGACTAGGCTTTGGCTTCAAACAGTTTTCTAAGAAGTGGTTTTTTACCTGTCTTGAAGAGCTGAAGCAGTGTGAGCCCACAGCACGGAGACAGAGCTGCACTTGCACTTGGAGAGAAAAAGCTTCGGAGTTTAAAACAAACGTCATCAGAAAACAGTTGGAAGCGAAGCCACGCTTGATGACGTAGCTAGATAAACTGCATATTAATGTTAGCTAGGATGTGAAAAAAACAACAGTACATTCTCTCTTTCTGCCTTAAAAATATGTTAACCACTAAAGGAGTAAAAATACAGAAACAGGGAACCACGATGAAGCAGCTATGATGGCCGTTGGAAATCAAATATAATTCTTACTGTATATGATAAGTACAGTACCACTACTGTAATGTGTAAACAGTAAATTACTGCAAATTCAAAACATACAGTAAATTACTGTAATACTATGTACTATACCCATAATGCAATGCAAACTACAGTAACTACTTGTAAAGATGTCTTATAGGGTGACCAAACGTCCGTATTTCCCGGGACATGTCCGTATTTCACGTCCTGTCCCGGGCGTCCCGGGGTTTTTTTAGAAAGTGAGGAAATGTCCTGTTTTTTAAATTACCTTCATTGGACCATTATATTTACAGGCACTAGGGCACTGCGCACGGCCCTGCGTGTGACGTAATCCCTGAAACGCGTCAGTGCGGGCAGCCCTGTTCTTAATCAGAAGATAGATAGCGTGACCGCAGTGAAGTTAGTTTCAAGTTGGATATTCGATATTCGAGCTCCGCGGAGTAAGCGGCGTTTAGCTCAAGGTTGATCCGATTTATGAACGCTACTGTCGGCCAGCGGTTCTCCACCGCTCCCGGCCGCAGCGCCCGAAGGTTCACTTAGGGACTATCAACAAATTACTGAACCTAACATTCCTGTCAAAGAAATATAATGTTTTCTTCAATAGCTTCCAGGTCATTTGACCTATTGACTCAAAATCACTTTGAAATAATTCTAATAGTCTCTTTAGATGAGGCACAGTCATTTGTTTTCCATTTTTAGCCATTTTCCATTTTTTAGGAATTTTTTTCTTCAAAATTGAGGGTTTTTCTTCAATAGCTTCAAGGTCATGTGACCTATTGATTCAAAATCACTTTGAACTTGTTCTACCAGTCTGTATAGATGAGGCACAGTCATTTGTTTTCCATTTTTAGCCATTTTCCATTTTTTAGGAATTTATTTCATCAAAATTGAGTGTTTTTCTTCAATAGCTTCCAGGTCATGTGACCTATTGACTCAAAATCACTTTGAAATAATTATACTAGTCCCTTTAATTGAGGCACAGACATTTGTTTTCCATTTTAAATCATTTTCCATTTTTTAGGAATTTTTTTCTTCAAAATTGAGGGTTTTTCTTCAATAGCTTCCAGGTCATGTGACCTATTGAGTCAAAATCACTTTGAAATTGTTCTACCAGTCTGTATAGATGAGGCACAGTCATTTGTTTTCCATTTTTAGCCCTTTTCCATTTTTTAGGAATTTTTTTCTTCAAAATTGAGTGTTTTTATTCAATAGCTTCCAGGTCATGTGACCTATTGACTCAAAATCACTTTGGAATAATTCTAATAGTCTCTTTAGATGAGGCGCAGTCATTTGTTTTCCATTTTAAATCATTTTCAATTTTTAATTAATTTATTTCATCAAAATTGAGTGTTTTTCTTCAATAGCTTCCAGGTCATGTGACCTATTGACTCAAAATCACTTTGGAATAATTCTAATAGTCTCTTTAGATGAGGCACAGTCATTTGTTTATGTTTTAATTTTATAATTTTTAGGAATCTTTTCCTTAAAGTTTAAGATTGTTGCTCAATAGCTTTCAGATAACGTCATAAAATTACTTATCAATTTGAAATGATTCCAGTACACTTTATACATCACACATAGCATCAATGCCACACAAACATATTACATTTTCATTTTCCACAGATATTTTCAAAACGTATTTCGAACAATAATGAACACAGTTTCTAGTTTTCAGATTAACTACACAATACACATTTCCAACTGCCTGTTTTTTTCTTTTGAAATTCTGTGCTCTTCATATTTATGCACAGGGCATGGTACCATCGGTCACAGTTGTCACACTGGATCTGTTCACAAATACAAGAACATATACATGTTTAGCAGTATTGAACTTACTCATCTCCTGTCACACAGTTTGGTGTTTAATTGCTTGTCATTTATTATATAAAACATTTCATGGCTCCCAAGAGTCATTTCCTGTGTCTAATTCTGAATTTTACATTGACAACTCTTGATTTCTCACCCAGTCTGTCATTCCAGGGCCAGACCCCGGGGCTTTGTATGCAGCGCACATCGCACACCAACAGTGGTCATCAAATACTGTAATCAAGAAGAATATACAGCATATTCAAACAAGATAGATTGATAGATCGATATATATATATATAAAACAAAATAGCTAATTATTTCAGAAAATTAATTTAAAATTATTAATACTTGGAGATTATATAAAATACATTTGTAAACTAAAGTAAATTTTCTAAATTATCAATGTTGCATATCGTTTAGATATCTTTGTCTGTTTGGATTGGCACTGTTGGTGGTTTATATTTTGTGAAATGGAATTTGCATTTTGTAATTTATTATTTTTTTTATTGACCTCACGGGCTGCAGGAGCTAATGAGGGCAGACTCTATATAAGTTGAAAGAGTCATTGAAACAGTGAATTAATTGAACTGTCAAGATGTGCTTGTCACAAAGAAATCAAAACTTAGTGTTCCCCAGCGAAAGCAGCGAGGTCTGTTTAGTTTTGTTATCTTTATTGGTTAAGTTCATGTTTTGTATTACAATGTTTGTATATGTTTTAGTTTTCACATTTATTGAGGTTATTGTGGTGACTTTGATGATGGTGGTTGATCTTAATCAAATAAAATAAAAAACCTTAAATTCACCAGTCAAGACTGGTTCAGTAATGTAAGAGCTGGGGAGATTCTGCAATATATATGTGTGTATGTTTATGTATTGTAAGTCGAAATGCACATGGTATACCTGATGCATCAAGGATTTGAAGAGCGAGAGTTCTTCTTTCACTTTTCATTGCCTTTTTTGTTGTGTCAAAATCTACATCTGGCATCAGAGGGAAGGCTTCCATCAGTGCTTTTGCCATCTAAAGAAAAAAAAAGTTTTTAAAGACTTTTTTATGGCATTATAATGCATCAGACTTAAAACATTCATGTGGACATATATAGTGTACCCACATATACTAAAACAGGTATGTTTGTTAGTACAGATACCTGTAGTGAAACATCTAAATGTTTCAACATTTAGAAGATGATGAAAGAACTGTAATTACAAATACTGTGTGGCATGTTGCACTGACCCCAGTTATGGGCTACTGTTGGGGGAGTCTGTATTTCTCCAAGTGAATACACACTCTTTCCACAATTCCAAAAGCCCATTTTAACTAACCAGAGAGACTGTATTTGATGATAGACAACTTTTCTCTATAATAATTACACAGTATCCACACTTGTATAACAAAAAACATGAACTCATTAATTTACTTTGACTACAATAACTCCACAGCTGCTTCCGTCTTGTTGAATAGGGTGGCGCATTGTCCCCCCTTTCCATTGGATCCCAACCCAGTCTGTTTTTCCATGGCATGTCCTTCTCATTTTGAAGTATTCTCTGGATAACAAACAAAATGATTTGTGTAAGAGCAATTGTATTCTGTAATTCCACTCATAAGACAACTCACGCTTTCCTCTTATCAGTTTCTGTTAACAACAACAATGTTAAGTTTATTGAAATTAATATTTACATAAACATTTAAATTAATAGAAATATTTTTTACATAATATATTTTGAAAAAATGTTATGGATAATATATTTCAATAATATATTCAGAAATCTGAATGTCACATACATTCAGATTTTTAACTCAATCTCTATGTGGTCACTTTGCAAATTTATTAATTTTTAATACATTTTAAAAATTTATTAGAGCTTTATTTACTGTATTCTTTTAGCTGCCTTTTGGGAGTCCACAAGCTCAGATGATACTTGTGCAGGATCTATTAGGAATACAGTTCTGGCTTCTGCATTGATGTACTAAAACAGATCAACAAAGTAAAGGGGCATAACAAAGAAAAATTTCATTAAAACTAATGTGAATATGTCATGCTCTATCCAAACCATAAAATGAAAAAATATTGATTATAGACAAAAAATCACAAACCAGCAACTTCCAGTGATTGTTGTTCACAAGGACAAATGACAGAACTGCTTCATAGTTGTCAAAGTTTACCTGAAATGGCATTAAAAATGTTCAAAAATTAAATGTTAACATAAAGACAAACTTTAAGCACATGTCTCGCAATTAATCTTTTCCCACATGTCAGTATTTACTTTTACTGACAATTTTGCTTTTCAATGAGAAGGTGTTTTAAAAATGATAAAATAATCAATACACTGTTTTACAAGAGTTAAGGTGCTAAACATTGCCCTGTACAGGCTGCTGTGGGATGGGGTAAAGCTTGCAGTGATGTTGATGTTAGTTACTAGGACACATACAAGATATCAAATGAAATTACTTAGCCAAGATTAATGTGGGTGCAACTAGATCAAGATTCTTACTTCTACTTTATTAAATGATTGACATTTACATTACTCTGAAATCTTATATGTAGTGTCCAGTACAGAAGTTTTTTTACATGTGGAATTAATTATGTAATGTTGTCTAAAGAAGTTGTCCATCCTTACTGCCATGTTCAGCTCCTTATTTGCCTGGATAACCCTCTGTGACACTTATATTTGGAACTCGCACGGAAGTGAACAATTACATTAATTTTGTCAAGTGTTTCAATGTTTAAAACAGCCAAGTAGTCAGTAAAACATGGCAATTCTTTCAGAACACTCTTTTAAAAACAACTCAGCTTTTAATTCAAACCTTTTAAAAAAATACATCTTGTTCTTCTTTTTATCAACAAGCACACATATTTGCCATAAACACATTACATATGATTTCATCTTCGAAGTAATTTTGTTGTCAATTTTGTAGCTCTGTGTAACTGATGTGTAACTGTGAAAGTTCTGTTCATTCATCTTATAATGACATAATATAGCAACAAAGATATCCATTACCTTTGGTAAACTTTGTCTAGGAAGCTCAGTTCTGTCCCCGAACAAAATCACACCAGCTGAGTAGTGATTCAGGATGTAGAAGGTGTCCATGACTCCCAATGCATGGGCAGCCACATGCAGAAGGCTTTCAATGATCTGCACAAGGAATATCAGCGTTTCCACATATTAAACATGCATCCAAAAGTCTTCTCACACAAATCTAAAAATTGGTTTGTATTAATCTTGAGATTGAAGATGTTTTACAAATGACTGAAACAAACACATACCTCCCCTGTCAACCATTGATGTGGTCGAAGAGTGCACAAGTCAGAATGATGAATCACAATGCTCCGACCTTTAATTTGTGACGGAACAACTGCTACTACAACTTCTGTACCACTCTTTTTCCAAAGCAAGGTTAACTGCAAATCAGATATAAAAAAAAAAACAAATCAAAACATTTGAAAGTAATACAACAAAAATGTATATTTTACAAAATTTAAATAATACTTTATGCTAACAGCCGGCCATAATAAAGACAAAATCTATACCAGACTGTAATACATATATGTCAGTTATGTTATCCCATGTTAACCACATTATGAAATTGTGAAATGCAAGCTATTATTACTTGTTTACTTCTAATGAAATTTAAGAAATGAAGATTACAAAAAAATTTTATCAGATAAATTCATTGTTTTAACAAACTAATTCTTTATGTGGAACTGCAACAGAGCCTCAAAGGTAGGTGAAACCTTACCTGTGATTCTTTATTATTGTTATCATCTTCAGCTTTGGTGATTTGTTTTTTTGGGCCTTTGGAAGTTCTGGGATTGGGTAATATCTTCGGGGGATTGAAATACTTGGATTTGGTCTTTGTCTGACCAGCAGAACTTTCCCTCTTGTTCCATTTTTCTTTGGGATCATCTGCCGGTTTATTCAAAACTCTGACAGTTTGGTCCAGAAGTTTGTCTGGCAGACCATGCTGCATAACATGTTCAACATACCGACCTTGTAAAGATGTATACAATTTTGTGATGAAGTCTGCTGGTCTGAGGTACTTTTTTTTGGCCAAGATGTTCTTTTTTACCAAGCCAAACCACAACTCCACATGGCAGTTTGTTTCTCTTGATTTGCTTGTTTTATTTGTTGCAGCAGATGTGGGTGTTTTGTACCGTGTTAAGTCGCCAAGTAACATTCCGCTCCACAGTGGGATGATTCCCATGTAGTTCTTCACAAGCACATCAACTATACCAGGACAGCAGTAATGATTTTCTGTGATCTCTGATTCCTCGGACAGAATGTCAACCTGAGCTTGGTCCCGTAAAACTTGGAAAGTCTTTGTAAATGGTGAGTTAGCAATAATGCTGTTGCTTTTGTCACTTTTGCTGTGCTGTGCTTCTGCTGTATGATGGCCATCTTCATCTTTCTCTGACTTGTTTTTGGAGATACAGCTGTTGAGGTATGCTTGACTTGTTTGTACTAAGGGGTTGTAATGTTTTGCATCAAATAGTACACACATGTTGTAAAACACCTCCATGGCAATTTGGAGGTTATTGCAGTTTAAAAGGGATGCGAAACAATAGCTTGCATACTCTTTTAAGCCTCGATCACGGGTCTTTGTCCCAAAAGCTTGTGTAACAGCCTTCATAATATGGGCAGAGCACAGGTGCAATACTGTGAACTTTTTCATTTCAGCTTTATGTTCATGTACAATCTCAAACGCTCTGTCTAGGTACTTTGAAATATCCTCCTTGTTAAAGGCTAGTAGCACACTATTAATGAGAGCCCAGCTGTAGTCGGTTTCTATCTGTGCTATTTTGATTTTGGTAGTGTGGGTCAGTTTTCTGTTAAATTCCATCAACCAGTGTGAAATGGAAGGAACAGTATGGCTGTTGGTCAGTAGCTCAGTTATGGGCAAAGGAGGTTTGTCCTTGCCCATCCCTGGCAAAACCATAGCGTAATACAGAATTTTTTTTTCCTGACCAGGTATTTTTTGTACAACACTCCCTGTGGCATCAAGATGGAGGGTAACAGGTGATGAATTTCTTAGATGGTGGGCCAATATCTGTAATCCGGTGTCTGTTTGTAAATGCACTGCAAAAGGGTCAATGTGAAGTTGTTGGAAATATCCCTTGGAGTTTGAATTAATGCTTGTTTCTTTAATCAGTTTTTGTGTTAACATGAGCTCAAGTATTATGTCATCATGGAGTCTTGTACTCTTCTTTAATTCTGATGAAATTTTTCTTAAAACATCTTTAGTGAGGCTTTTCGTAATGTTCCCCGCTGTGATTTCTTGGATTGGTGTCTGCCTCAACTTTGAATAGTAGTATTTACTCACACCATCTGCTACAGCTTTGGCTATCTTACCTCTTTTTAAGTATTTTGCTGGTCTGAATCTCCATTCTTTTTTACGGTGTGTCACCGAACCAAGCCGTTTCACAATAAAAGAGATTTCGCTGTCAAATGGTTTAGGGATGTTCTTCTTTCTAAAAGTATAAATTGCATTGCATCCATTAAAGGTGCATTTGGCACGAGCAATAAAAAATGGACACTTTTTTTTACGGCTGCTGCTGAGTTTCACGTGTTGATATTTAAAGGAAAGTGTACAACATGGATTTATTTTGTTGAATTGATCATATAATATCTCAGTCCAAGGGTGACGTAATTGACTGTGGCGATGTTTGGGTTTGATTTTTTTCCATTTTTTTCTTGTTATCTTTATTTTAAAATTACGGGGGCCTGCCTTGCATTGTCTGTAGTCACTTTTGCTGTGTTTATGTTGTTTCTTTTTGTCCTTTTTTGGATTTATTCTAGATGTAGCACATTTCTGGTCATCATTTCCATCCTCTGTTCTTTCATTATTCTGTTCCTCTGTTTTTTCCTGTGTTGTTTCCTCATTCTGTTCCTCTGTTGTTTCCTCGTTCTGTTCCTCTGTTCTTTCCTCATTCTGTTCCTCTGTTCTTTCCTCATTCTGTTCCGCTGTTCTTTCCTCTGTTCTTTCCTCATTCTGTTCCTGTGTTGTTTCCTCATTCTGTTCCTCTGTTCTTTCCTCATTCTGTTCCTGTGTTGTTTCCTCATTCTGTTCCTCTGTTCTTTCCTGTGTTGTTTCCTCATTCTGTTCCTCTGTTCTTTCCTGTGTTGTTTCCTCATTCTGTTCCTGTGTTGTTTCCTCATTCTGTTCCTGTGTTGTTTCCTCATTCTGTTCCTCTGTTCTTTCCTGTGTTGTTTCCTCGTTCTGTTCCTCTGTTCTTTCCTCGTTCTGTTCCTCTGTTCTTTCCTCATTCTGTTCCTGTGTTGTTTCTTCACTCTGATCCTCTGTTCTGTCCGCATTCTGAGCCTCTTTTGTTTTCTCCTGTCCTGTCTGTTGTTGTGAATCTGGCTGTTTTTTATTGACTTCTACTTTGTCCTGTGACGGCTCCCTGTCCTCAGTGGTATTTTGTCCTGTGTCTTCAGAGTACGCATCTTGTGCTGTACTACTCTGTGTGTCCAAACATTCATGGGGCTGAACAACTGCCTGGCCTATTCTGTCCCTTTTTTTTCTTTTGAGAGGTTTCTTTGATTTTGGAACTTTTGCATCCTCTGTTATATCGTCATTTTCATCATTATATCCTGTCTGCTGTTCTGACTGTGGTTGTTTAACATGTAATTTAGCTTTTTCCAATGACTGTTCACTGTCCTGAATGGTATTTTGTCCTGTGTAGTAAACAGAATGTTCTTGTCCTGTACTATTCTCTGCTTGATTTTGGGTCCCATTTCCAAACATCGTCATTGGCACATTGCCCTTCTCACTGATTTGGCTACCTAACGAGAAACATATCCAAAATAACACATATTAATTGTACATTTTTATTATATATGTATGTTAAATAAAAATCTTATGAGACCCTAGAAGGATACTGATAGGTGCTCATAAGAGCCCCTAACAGGAAAATTATAACTACTAATAAAAAATTTCACTTTATCATGCACAACAAACACCATGTTTTTCTAAGAGACATATTTTCCTTTTGTGTTTCTTTAATTTATTTATTTAATTTTGAATTAGATGGCTCTCCATCTTTGTGACACAAAAATATGCAAAGAATACTGTAACAACACTGTAACTAGCAAAAAAAAAAAAAAAAAAAAAAAAAAGTACCTGTATTAAGCACCTTCGTCCTTATTCCTTTGCGATCTGAAGCCCAAATGACCTTCAACCACTTAAAATATTTTTTATCATTACTTTTAAATAGATAAAAAACAAGAGACAACCATTGGTCATAAGTTGGCACTGCCTCGCTAAACTTCAACGAAATGAAACACTTAATTATGGCATCAATGCCTCCTGCTGTTTCCCAAAGATTTCGATTTTTATCGCTCTGTCCTTTCCTGAAACGGCCCATTTTGACAAGAGCTATGACACGCTTTCTCAGGTGCGCTTCGTTTTCTACTTCTTCTTCTTTGATGATTGTCAAAAAGAAAAACAAGCTTTGGAGCATTAACGCCACCTACTGGTATCGTGTGTGTTTCATGAGGATTTCTCATATATACTTTTTTATATATTATCCATGTGTACTTATACATACTTATAAATGTACATATATAGAGAGCACTTTCACAGCACCTATTGCACCTTATACCTTTAAAAATTACTCTATTTTTAACTACACTTTAAAAATAGATTTGCATCAATAACCATTTTCACACAATAATTTTTAAGTATTTATTTGATATTTCAATAATTACAATTGATCCTTTTGTTCCAGGCTCTGCACAACTGCTCTTTGAAAAGTGAGGTGATTGTCTGGGTTGGGAAGAAAATTGTTAGAGAAAAACAAGCGACAGTAATGCTACGGTTTACTAAAACTAAACTTTGTGTACAGTCTATTAAGTGTCATAAGTGCTAAGTTAGAGTGACTCACCTCTCTTTTCGTTTTCTTTTTCCCTGTTTGTCCAAACACTATTTATATATTACAGGAGAGGCCATGTAAATGTGTGTGGTGAGTTTGTGGTATTTCACAACGGTGCTTATTGCTTAACGGTAATACATAAAATATGAAAAACAAACAGAAATATTGTTCCAGAGATGAATAAACCTTTCCTTTTTCCACCTTAGTCTGTCTCGAACATCAAACAAACAGAAATGCTGTTACGAAAGACCGACTGCAGATGCATACGTGACATAAGCTGGAAACTATAGAATTAAAGTCCTCAATTTCCTGTCTAAACTTTTTTTTTAAATTTATAATTAATTTAGATCGCAAACAAATGTCTGTGCCTCATCTAAAGAGACTATTAGAATTATTTCAAAGTGATTTTGACTCAATAGGTCACATGACCTGGAAGCTATTGAAGAAAAACAGTCAATTTTGAAGAAAAAAATTCCTAAAAAATGGAAAATGGCTAAAAATGGAAAACAAATGACTGTGCCTCATCTAAAGAGACTAGTATAATTATTCCAAAGTGATTTTGAGTCAATAGGTCACATGACCTGGAAGCTATTGAAGAAAAACACTCAATTTTGATGAAATAAATACTTTAAAAATGGAAAATGATTTAAAATGGAAAACAAATGACTGTGCCTCATCTAAAGAGACTAGTATAATTATTTCAAAGTGATTTTGAGTCAATAGGTCACATGACCTGGAAGCTATTGAAGAAAAACACTTAATTTTGAAGAAAATAATTCCTAAAAAATGGAAAATGGCTAAAAATGGAAAACAAATGTCTGTGCCTCATCTAAAGAGACTAGTATAATTATTCCAAAGTGATTTTGAGTCAATAGGTCACATGACCTGGAAGCTATTGAATAAAAACACTCAATTTTGAAGAAAAAAATTCCTAAAAAATGGAAAATGGCTAAAAATGGAAATCAAATGTCTGTGCCTCATCTATACAGACTGGTAGAACAATTTCAAAGTGATTTTGAGTCAATAGGTCACATGACCTGGAAGCTATTGAAGAAAAACCCTCAATTTTGAAGAAAATAATTCCTAAAAAATGGAAAATGGCTAAAAATGGAAAACAAATGTCTGTGCCTCAATTAAAGAGACTATTAGAATTATTTCAAAGTGATTTTGACTCAATAGGTCACATGACCTGGAAGCTATTGAAGAAAAACCCTCAATTTTGAAGAAAAAAATTCCTAAAAAATGGAAAATGGCTAAAAATGGAAATCAAATGTCTGTGCCTCATCTATACAGACTGGTAGAACAAGTTCAAAGTGATTTTGAGTCAATAGGTCACATGACCTGGAAGCTATTGAAGAAAAACTCTCAATTTTGAAGAAAAAAATTCCTAAAAAATGGAAAATGGCTAAAAATGGAAAACAAATGACTGTGCCTCATCTAAAGAGACTAGTATAATTATTCCAAAGTGATTTTGAGTCAATAGGTCACATGACCTGGAAGCTATTGAAGAAAAACACTCAATTTTGATGAAATAAATACTTTAAAAATGGAAAATGATTTAAAATGGAAAACAAATGACTGTGCCTCATCTAAAGAGACTAGTATAATTATTTCAAAGTGATTTTGAGTCAATAGGTCACATGACCTGGAAGCTATTGAAGAAAAACACTTAATTTTGAAGAAAATAATTCCTAAAAAATGGAAAATGGCTAAAAATGGAAAACAAATGTCTGTGCCTCATCTAAAGAGACTATTAGAATTATTTCAAAGTGATTTTGAGTCAATAGGTCACATGACCTGGAAGCTATTGAAGAAAAACACTCAATTTTGATGAAAAAAATTAATTAAAAATTGAAAATGATTTAAAATGGAAAACAAATGACTGTGCCTCATCTAAAGAGACTAGTATAATTATTCCAAAGTGATTTTGAGTCAATAGGTCACATGACCTGGAAGCTATTGAAGAAAACATTATATTTCTTTGACAGGAATGTTAGGTTCAGTAATTTGTTGATAGTCCCTAAGTGAACCTTCGGGCGCTGCGGCCGGGAGCGGTGGAGAACCGCTGGCCGACAGTAGCGTTCATAAATCGGATCAACCTTGAGCTAAACGCCGCTTACTCCGCGGAGCTCGAATATCGAATATCCAACTTGAAACTAACTTCACTGCGGTGATAGCGTGGCTGTCAGTACGCCAACAACATACGAAAGCGCAAATGTATGTTTACCTACTATTTACAAAAGAGTTTCCCCGCTTTCAGACCCCCCCTGCCACCCTCGCTACAACGTGTCCTGGTTTTCCCAACTGAAAATATGGTCACCCTATTTATGGTAGTTTTACTGGGCATTTTGTGGTATTTAACTGTAAAAAATACAGCAAAGGCTAACAGTGTATGATGACCGTTGGGAATCAAATATAATTCTTACTGTATATTATAAGTACAGTACCACTACTGTAATGTGTAAACAGTAAATTACTGCAAATTCAAAACATACAGTAAGTTACTGTAATACTATGTACTATACCCATAATGCAATGCAAATTACAGTAACTACTTGTAAAGATGTCTTATGGTAGTTTTACTGGGCATTTTGTGGTATTTAACTGTAGAAAATACAGCAAAGGATAACAGTGTAATTAAGATCTGTTGAGTTATATTTGCAAAAAATAATCAAAGATAAAGAAAAATTTATTTTTACAAAACTTTACTTACATTTTTTAAATAAGCAATTTGTGAATAAACTTATATTATTTAAAGATGGATCAAAAGACAGATCTATGAACAGTGAAGAGTTTTAATGAATTAATGGCACACTTAAATAATTATTACATAAGTTATTTATTATCATTTGACACTCTTCACTCTCCATAAGAGTCAGGACATACTGGAGCAGCAGTTTGGTATTTAGCTTTGAAAATATAAAAAGCACATTTATCCCTCTTATAGTTTTAGGGTTTCTCAAATTTTTTCTAAAAATGTATTAGTTCTTAGAAAAATGTACATTTTGAAAACTTAAAAAAAATCAGTCCTACATTATGAAAAATAAATGTTACATTGTTCTGTTTCTCTAAATTATTCTACAAATATATTAGCGATAGATTATGAGTAAAACATAAAGTGCTATTAACATGAGTTTTATTAGAGGTTTAAATTTGCACTGTTCCTTTGCAGTTGGGCAGGTTTTATAGGTTTAGTTTTACCTTGTGTTTGCGCTGGAAAATTTAAAATCTGGCAACAGTGGCGAATGGCGCCATTTTTTGTTATCAATGAGCGTGACGCGCATGCGCCATATAGGATATAAAGATGACGCAGTTTCTACATGAGCGTTTTTAAAAAAAAAAAAAAAAAAAAAAAAAGATCCTGCTAGCACTTGACTCCACGGACACGGAACTGTCAGTCTGACATTCATGAATTTGGGGACGTGGATTTAACACGATGTTCTCTGATCTCCCAACACGCGGAATCCGAGTGGACGCCAGCCTAAAGACTGAAATGTTTGTGGATCCGACTGAAATCGTGTCGGTGTTCGACGAGGACTAGTTTGGCGTCTTGTACTTGAAAGTAGGCCAACGAGCAGGCCGCAGTGACGCCAAGCAGGCCGCAGTGACGCCAAGTTTCGGTAAGTTATTTTACGGAAACCTTATTCTAAGTTTTTGTCTTTTTCCACCGAAGACGTTGGTGAAGTAATTTTTTGTGTCCAAACAGAGCAGCACACAAGGAGAGACCTGACCGCGGCCTCTCAGCGGCGGTTTGTTTGGTTGTTGGCGTCCCTGAAACATCTGAGGAGATAAAATGGCAGCTGGAGCTGCCAGCTGATCGATTATGGACATCGAGGCCTACTTGACCTGCGAGGAGGCTGCAGTGAAGGCTAGTAGGCCGCTGGAGTGCCTTGTTTGAAATCGCTGCGTTGGTTATTCGGTAAGTTATATTTCGGAAACCTTACTTTTAGTTTTTGTCTTTTTCCATCGACGACAGGCTCGGCTCCAGACGAGTTTAACAGGGGGGCTAATCTACGGCAAGCCGTTTCAACTTAAATTCGGTTTTGCCGCCCTTACATTATCTCAGATATCTCAAATTGTTTTATGACTAGACGTTTTAGCGATTTAAGATATCTCTAATTATATTTTGACTTAATAAAATACCTATTTGATATATCTCTAATTACATTCTGACTAGTCGAAATGACGTCAGATTTATCATAGAGTTGTATGGAGACTTCAATTCAAGATATCTACAATGAATTACTAACTATCTGAAATGCACACTTCAGATATCTGCAATCAAATTATGACTAATCATAAAGTAAATTCGAGATATCTCGAATTTAGTTTTGATTAGTCATAATTCTAATTAAAGATATCTCGAATGACAACAACATTCGAGATATCTTACATTTATTTTTGGATAGGATGTAGTTTTGACTAGTGAAAACTAAATTATAGATATCTTAAAAGCAAATAATTACTAGACAAAACTAAATTAAAGATATCTTGAATTGTAATTTTGAATAGTCAAAATTCTTTTTAAGATATCTCTGAATGATTTGGAGATATCTTGAATTACACAGCTTTTCTATTTAAGATATCTTAAATTAACATTCTGACTAGTCAGAATGACATTAACTGATATCTTGAATAATATTATGTGTAGTCAAAACGACCCTGACTTACGTGGCAATTTGAAAGTTTAATAAAGCAATGACAAATAGAAGAAAAAAAAATAGAAAAAACATTTCATATGTTGAAAATGCTTTGACAATAGCAATTTTAGCTTTTCAAAGCAGATTTTAAGTGCATTCGGTTTGTCTGAAACGAATAAACAGGAAATTCTTTGCAGATTTGAGAAGCAGTCTTATAGTTGATGAAGTTTTGAGTTCTCTGCATATCCAACATGGCCGAGCTCTTTCTATGTTGTGGCATTTATCGACAATTTTGTGCAGGAAACATAAAATTCTGCAGGCAACTGTTTGGACAGCACAAAGGGGCTTCCACGCAATTCTTAATTCAGATATCTAAAATTGTAATTTTGACTAGTCATAATTAAGTTAAAGATATCTTAAATTGTTATTAATGACGGAACCAGTGTCGTAATTTGAGATATCTTGAAAGGAATTTTGACTCGTCAAAATGTAATTGAAGATATCTCGAATTATTATTCTTACTAGTCAGAATGTAAATGCAGATATCTTAAGTTACCGCTCCAGATAGTCAAAATGTAGTTTTGTCTAGTCAAAATGCATTTTTAGATATCTAGAACGTAATTACGGATAGTCAGAAGAAACCGAATTTATGTTAAAACGGCTTGCCATATATCATCGGCTTATTCTGTGGGTGTAAAATGAATCTACTTAGCAATAATATCACTCAAGTAAAAGAAAAAGGTACAGTGCAATAAAACTGCTCTAAGTACCTTTCCCTCCCCCCCGCCCCAAAAAAAAGCTACTCGAATGTAACAAGTACTTCCCACTTTTGAACATAAACAACACCAGTAGCCTACAGGCTGCTTGTTAACAAGCTTAAGGTGCTGTGTTGATATTAGCTTGTCATCTCTTAGCTAACATTACCTGCATCCAACAGCATTACTCAACTTAGTCGGTTAGTTTGAGGGGAAAACCGTGCAAAGGTCTTTGCATTTTGCTGGTTTGCTGCCATGATTCTAACACACGTGTGCAGCTCTGCACAGCAGCAGCAGGTCTCCTTTGCACAGGTGTAGAGCCAGGGCGAGCATCTTGACGATCATGTGACGTTTAAAGGCGGCTTGGAAAAGCAGGTTACGACGTGTTAACAATGGATTAAACAGTTTTAATTGCTGAATAAAGTGACAGAAGCCACAGTTATGGGAAGTGCGGAAGCCCTTATTGTATCAAATCAATATAGGAATAACAGAGAGTTAGCCACTTTAAAGTGAAAACAACAAATGGCTTCCAGTTCGGGGGAGGGGGAGGCGGCACACAGCTGATTCTGCCGCTCGGCCTGGTTAGTGAAGTAATTTTTTGTGTCCAAACAGAGCAGCACACAAGGAGAGACCTGACCGCGGCCTCTCAGCGGCGGTTTGTTTGGTTGCTGGCGACCCTGAAACATCTGAGGAGATAAAATGGCAGCTGGAGCTGCCAGCTGATCGATTATGGACATCGAGGCCTACTTGACCTACGAGGAGGCTGCAGTGACGGCAAGTAGGCTGCTGGAGTGCCATGTTTGAAATCGCTGCGTTGGTTATTCGGTAAGTTATATTTCGGAAACCTTACTTTTAGTTTTTGTCTTTTTCCATCGACGACAGGCTCGGCTCCAGATGAGTTTAACAGGGGGGCTAAGCTACGGCAAGCCGTTTCAACTTAAATTCGGTTTTGCCCCCTTTACGTTCCAGATATCTCAAATTGTTTTATGACTAGACGTTTTAGCGATTTAAGATATCTCTAATTATATTTTGACTTAATAAAATACCTATTTGATATATCCCTAATTACATTCTGACTAGTCGAAATGACGTCAGATTTATCATAGAGTTGTATGGAGACTTCAATTCAAGATATCTACAATGAATTACTAACCATCTGAAATGCACACTTCAGATATCTACAATCAAATTATGACTAATCATAAAGTAAATTCGAGATGTCTCGAATTTAGTTTTGATTAGTCATAATTCTAATTAAAGATATCTCGAATGACAACAACATTCGAGATATCTTACATTTATTTTTGGATAGGAAATATGTAGTTTTGACTAGTGAAAACTAAATTATAGATATCTTAAAAGCAAATAATTGCTAGACAAAACTAAATTAAAGATATCTTGAATTGTAATTTTGACTAGTCAAAATTCTTTTTAAGATATCTCTGAATGATTTGGAGATATCTTGAATTACACAGCTTTTCTATTTAAGATATCTTAAATTAACATTCTGACTAGTCAGAATGACATTAACTGATATCTTGAATAATATTATGTGTAGTCAAAACGACCCTGACTTACGTGGCAATTTGAAAGTTTAATAAAGCAATGACCAATAGAAGAAAAAAAAAAAAATAGAAAAAACATTTCATATGTTGAAAATGCTTTGACAATAGCAATTTTAGCTTTTCAAAGCAGTTTTTAAGTGCATTCGGTTTGTCGGAAACGAATAAACAGGAAATTCTTTGCAGATTTGAGAAGCAGTCTTATAGTTGATGAAGTTTTGAGTTCTCTGCATATCCAACATGGCCGAGCTCTTTCTATGTTGTGGCATTTATCGACAATTTTGTGCAGGAAACATAAAATTCTGCAGGCAACTGTTTGGACAGCGCAAAGGGGCTTTCACGCAATTCTTAATTCAGATTTCTAAAATTGTAATTTTGACTAGTCATAATTAAGTTAAAGATATCTTAAATTGTAATTAATGACGGAACCAGTGTCGTAATTTGAGATATCTTGAAAGGAATTTTGACTCGTCAAAATGTAATTGAAGATATCTCGAATTATTATTCTTACTAGTCAGAATGTAAATGCAGATATCTTAAGTTACCGCTCCAGATAGTCAAAATGTAGTTTTGTCTAGTCAAAATGCATTTTTAGATATCTAGAACGTAATTACGGATAGTCAGAAGAAACCGAATTTATGTTAAAACGGCTTGCCATATATCATCGGCTTATTCTGTGGGTGTAAAATGAATCTACTTAGCAATAATATCACTCAAGTAAAAGAAAAAGGTACAGTGCAATAAAACTGCTCCAAGTACCTTTCCCTCCCCCCCGCCCCAAAAAAAAGCTACTCGAATGTAACAAGTACTTCCCACTTTTGAACATAAACAACACCAGTAGCCTAAAGGCTGCTTGTTAACAAGCTTAAGGTGCTGTGTTGGTATTAGCTTGTCATCTCTTAGCTAACATTACCTGCATCCAACAGCATTACTCAACTTAGTCGGTTAGTTTGAGGGGAAAACCGTGCAAAGGTCTTTGCATTTTGCTGGTTTGCTGCCATGATTCTAACACACGTGTGCAGCTCTGCACAGCAGCAGCAGGTCGAGATCTCCTGGAGCTGCAGGCCGCAGGATGCAGAGGTAATGTTCACACTGTAATCCACCATTTCTTATTTACAGGTTTTCAGCTCCTTGTTTTCCATCTGGAGAGGATCAACTGGAACCTGTTCAGTGTTTAAATTTGTTTTTAACCCATTTTCCCTCCTAGACTAAGCAACTGGTGGACTTTTTGTTGCAAATAACATTTTTTTCTTCTCAGATGAAGCCACCACAGGAGCTTCTACTACAACTAACTCCCTTTTCTCCTATAGAAACACTCCTGAAGCAGCTCTTTTTTTTCTGTCTCTCTTTATTCTTCCTGTTAAAGGGAAGTCTTTCTTTTTGGAAAGTGTTAAGCTTAAGCTTTTATAACTTTTAGCCAATGTTTGATGGCCGTTTTTTTTTTTTGTTTTTGGAAATCTTCCTGTTAAAGGGAAGATTTGTTCTCCCCTGTCACCACATGCATCCGCAGTATCTATGGTGGTGAATGATAGTTTTGAGGTCATGGTTGAGAATTTAAGGCCTTCTCAGCACCACACGGTATGTGGACCGGGAAGCTATGGTATGTGGACCGGGAAGATATGGTATATGGACCGGGAAGATATGGAAGCCAATCAACAGTTTTTGTTGAGATGGAACGACGACTCAAGACGCCAGAAGGCGTCGGACTGAAAGGTAGGTAGGAGTGTGAATACAACGCCAGGAAATGTGGTTTGGTACTCAAGGCTATGAAGTCATCGGATGAGTTTAAGGTATTTAGTTACAAATGAGTACAACGAAGGGGTTGATCTATTCCAGGCACAATGCTCCACTCATGAAAAACACGGTATTCCATGTTAACTTTTGATCTTGGTTACAAAAGGGGTTACCCTTGGTAACAAAAGGTTGTGCGTTCGGTGTTTTTCACATACAGTTCGGTCGAGTGTGTGAAAACAAACCCTACAGACGGGTAAAGGGTTGGTTGCATTTCGGGCGGGTTTGTGTGAAAACGAACTCTCCCGACGGGTAAAGGGTTGGTTGCCTTTCGGTCGGGTTTGTGTGAAAACGAACTCTCCCGACGGCTAAAGGGTTGGTTGCTTTTCGGTCGGGTTTGTGTGAAAACGAACTCTCCCGACGGGTAAAGGGTTGGTTGCCTTTCGGTGGGGTTTGTGTGAAAACGAACTCTCCCGACGGGTAAAGGGTTGGTTAACTTTCGGTGGGGTTTGTGTGAAAACGAACTCTCCCGACGGGTATAGGGTTGGTTAACTTTCGGTGGGGTTTGTGTGAAAACGAACTCTCCCGACGGGTAAAGGGTTGGTTGCCTTTCGGTGGGGTTTGTGTGAAAACGAACTCTCCCGACGGGTAAAGGGTTGGTTGCCTTTCGGTGGGGTTTGTGTGAAAACGAACTCTCCCGACGGGTAAAGGGTTGGTTGCCTTTCGGTCGGGTTTGTGTGAAAACGAACTCTCCCGACGGGTAAAGGGTTGGTTGCCTTTCTGTCGGGTTTGTGTGAAAACGAACTCTCCCGACGGGTAAAGGGTTGGTTTCCTTTCGGTGGGGTTTGTGTGAAAACAAACTCTCCCGAGGGGTAAGGGTTGGTTACCTTTCGGTCGGGTTTGTGTGAAAACGAACTCTCCCGACGGGTAAAGGGTTGGTTGCCTTTCGGTGGGGTTTGTGTGAAAACGAACTCTCCCGACGGGTAAAGGGTTGGTTGCCTTTCGGTCGGGTTTGTGTGAAAACAAACTCTCCCGACGGGTAAGGGTTGGTTACCTTTCGGTCGGGTTTGTGTGAAAACAAACTCTCCCGACGGGTAAAGGGTTGGTTACCTTTCGGTCGGGTTTGTGTGAAAACAAACTCTCCCGACGGGTAAGGGTTGGTTACCTTTCGGTCGGGTTTGTGTGAAAACAAACTCTCCCGACGGGTAAGGGTTGGTTACCTTTCGGTCGGGTTTGTGTGAAAACAAACTCTCCCGACGGGTAAGGGTTGGTTACCTTTCGGTCGGGTTTGTGTGAAAACAAACTCTCCCGACGGGTAAGGGTTGGTTACCTTTCGGTCGGGTTTGTGTGAAAACGAACCCGGCCGACAGGTAAATGCTTGAAAACTATTGCAGTGACAACAAAAATCCCAGCGACTGATGGGGGAGAAAAGTCCTCAAGTGACCCATCCACTCCCCGACTGCTCCCAACAATGGCCGACGGAAAAGGCCTTCGTCTCCCCCACTGCTGATGGATGACCTCAGTGACCCTGCCATCGAGCTCAGATATCTTCAAGAAATGCTGCAGGTATTTTGCTGTTATTAGAGAGGTATTTTGAGTATTTGAAAATGATGACTTCAGAGAACGGGTTTTGACCTTAAACTTGCACCTGTCTTGTTGTCCTTTTGTCCTTTAGGAATTCTCCTGGATCATCTAGTTTTTCGTCTCGGATTCGCCCTTCATCGGATCCCCATCATCCAACAGAAAAGGCCCTCGTCTCCTCCTCCAACCCCCTGCTGATGGATGACATTAATTATCCTATCATCAGTGTCGGCAATCTTCCTCAAGAAATACTGCAGGTATTTTGCTGTTTGATATTTACAAGTGTGAGTTTTGAAAAGTGACTATTCATTGAGTTGCTAAAGAGTTAAACCTGCACCTGTCCTGTTGTTGTCCTTCAGCAACCCTCCTGGATCATTGCCCCAACAACAACGAAAAAGAACCTTAATGCCACCTGGGTGATGGATGACCTCAGTGACCCTGCCATTGGGCTCAGATGTCTTCCACAAGAAATGCTGCAGGTATTTTGCTGTTATTAGAGAGGTATTTTGACTATTTGAAAATGATGACTTCATAGAACGGGTTTGACCTTAAACTTGCACCTGTCTTGTTGTCCTTTTGTCCTTTAGGAATTCTCCTGGATCATCTAGTTTTTCGTCTCGGATTCGCCCTTCATCGGATCCCCATCATCCAACAGAAAAGGCTTTCGTCTCCTTCTCCAACCCCCTGCTGATGGATGACATTAATTACCCTATCATCAGTGTCGGTAATCTTCCTCAAGAAATACTGCAGGTATTTTGCTGTTTGATATTTACAAGTGTGAGTTTTGAAAAGTGACTATTCGTTGAGTTGCTAAAGAGTTAAACCTGCACCTGTCCTGTTGTTGTCCGGTTGTCGTTCAGAAATCCACCTGGATCGTCTTTTTTTTTTTTCTCTTGGATTTTGTACTTCATTGCCCCCACCATCGACAGACAGAAGAAATAACTGAACTTGAAACGCTTATCAAAACGACTTCAGTTTATCTTTTTTTTTTTTTTTTTTTCTTCCAAAAGCTGGATAAGTTTTCAGTCTGGTACTTTGGCCTTCTCTAGCCATTCTCTTTTTTTATGAACAATTTTGTTTAGTTTTATTTATTTTAGATATGTTAAATGTTAGAATTTAATGTATATTGATGTTTGAGGGTGTGTTTTTGCATCATTTTAGCGTTACCATGGTTATGGCATTTATTATGAGTAGGCTTAGACTGGTTTATTGTGATCTGTCTGTATTTATGCTGTTTGTCATTTTCTTTTATATAATTTATTTCAACTGCTTTTGTTTTCTCAGTTATTTTTCTTTCCATAGGAGCTACACCTGGTCTCCTGTTCTGACTAGCTGTGGTTGCTTCCTGGAAAAGGTCATTGGCTGACATGATGCTGCCATCACCTAACATTTCTCCCTCTCCTCTTCATTTCCACGAACATGGAAAGTTCTCCTGATCAGTTGACCTGTTGTTGTGTCTCTGCTCTGTCTTCTCTCAGCTCCAGTCAGTCATGGCAGATGGCTGCTGATACTGAGCTCGGTTCTGGTTCTGTTGAAGATTTCTTCCTGTTGGAGGGGAGTTCTTCTGCTGCACTGTCGCTACATGCATGCTCTGTATTGGGGACTGCTGTAAAGTCAACAACTCAACACAAGCGATTTGCTGTCGCCCCCTGCTGGTCAGATGGAGTGAATGCTGTAAGTAACGACTCCATACAATTTGCTGAGTTTAGTTTGGTACAAACTTTTTAGACTACTTTAATAATCAACTGAGCTTATAGCATTAGCAATATGAATACATGTGATTGAAGTAAAATTACTTCAAAGTGCATTGAGATGACATTTGTTGTGAATTAGCAATATATAAAATTGAACTTTCAAACTAATAAATGAGCCCCAAAAATAAACAATATAAAAAAACAAAAACCCCAACAACCAATACAAGAAAGTTCAAAACCCCCAAAATAGATACCAAAACATTCAAAACCCCCCCAAAAATAACAAAACACCAAAATAGATACCAAAACATTCAAAACCCCCAAAATAGATACCAAAACATTAAAAGCTTATAATTATAACGCTAATTCACAACGATGTTGTTGTCGAGGCATTTTATAAAAAGTCATTTCAATTTAGTCAGATTACTATTGATCCAAGTTATCAATTCATTAGGTTCACTTAATTATAAAGTAGTTTGAAAAGTTTGTACCAAATAAAACCCAACAGACTGTATGGATTCGTTACTTACAGCATTCACTCCATCTGACCAGCAGGGGGCGACAGCAAATCGCTTGTGTTGAGTTGTTGACTTTACAGCAGTCCCTAACACAGAGCATGCATGTAGCGACAGTGCAGCAGAAGAACTCCGCTCTACCAGGAAGAAATCTTCAGCAGAACCAGAACCGAGCTCAGTACCAGCAGCCACCTGCTATGACCGACTGGAGGTGAGAGAAGACAGAGCAGAGACACAACAACAGGTCAACTGATTAGGAGAACTTTCCATGTTCGTGGAAATGAAAAGGAGAGGGAGAACGGTTAGGTGATGGCAGCATCATGTCAGCCAATGACCTTTTCCAGGAAACAACCACAGCTAGTCAGAACACCAGACCAGGTGTAGCTTCTGTGGAGAGAAAAATAACTGAGAAAACAAAAAGCTAAGTTTCTAACTAAGTTTTTTAGTTAGAAAAGGTTTAGTTTCTAACTAAACTTGTTGTTTAGTTAGAAACACAAGAGCGCCACCTTCTGGCCTCTCTACAGATCAGTTCAGGTCAGAGAATGGAACTGTTTCTGTCTTTGTTTTTCCCCTCCGTGGGCTGCCACCTTATCGTGGTGGAGGGGTTTGAGTGTCCCAGTGATCCTAGGGCTGTCGGAGGCTTCATGCATCTATTTGGGTTGGGTCTGCCGGGGCAAACGGTCCTAGGTGAGGGATCTGACCAAGAGCAGCCCAAAGATTGCTTAGAAATATAGATACAGTGTTCCTATTTAGAGATGACGATATAGACAGGGTTCCCGCTTACCACCAGAGCTATAGACTGAAGTCAGTTTCTCCAAGTGTTTTATCACCCTGGCGGGGCCACCAGGCTTTATTTCCCCCCCCCCCCCCTCACCAAGCTTTGGGTTGTTATTTTAGATGGGGATTTTCTCCACCAGTGATGGTAAAGACAGATTAAAGTAAAGGTTTATAGTTAAGACATTGAACTGACTGAGGAGTTGTGAACCAATTGTGCCGTCCCATCAGTTTTCCGTTGGCTTCACATGCTGTTATTTCTGAGTTTTGATTCCTGATCCTGCACCTCAGACTTTCTGTAACTTGACATTTTATAACCGAAACACGCAGCAGACCGCTGATGTAAGAGCAGCTCTTCCACTGGACTCAGCAGGTTTTCTGTAGGAAACCCTGAAAGTTTTCCCAGCTGTCGCTTCCTGATTGTTGACTTGAAACTTTCTTGGCAATCTTTCTTAAGGAATGCTGCAGGTATTCTGCTGTTTATTTAAGTAATATTTAGAAGTTAGTTTTTGAAAAGTGGTGATTATATTCTGAGTCGTTAAAGGGCTTGACCTAGAACCTGCACCTGTCCTGTTGTCGCCTTCCTGTCCTCAATTTCCATTTGCTTGATTTGTTTCTCTGTTTCTACCAAAAACTGGACGAATAAAGTCTTCAATCTGGTGTTTTGTTAACAAAATTGTTCTTTTAAAACAAGGTTTAATTGAGACCATGCACTTTATAATTCCTTTTATTTTGTAGATTCTGTTTATGTATTTAGGATATTCTAAATGTCTTCCAGTTCCAGTGTTAAATGTTCATTAGAATTTAAAGTTTGAGATGAAGAGGACTTTTTCCCTTCAGTCTTCCACTCAGAAGCTTCTTTCTTCTCAGTTTGGTTTTTAAAGTTTTATCTTTGAGACTGTGTTCTTGCATTGTTATGCTTTAGCCATTGTATTGGTTGAAAATGGTCTCATTACCGTTTTATCGTTTATGGCAATAACTTCTTGGACAATTTATCATCCAGCAAAACTTATTGTGACGGTTGTCAACATAAATTTTGCTGGACAATAAATTGTCCCAGAAGTTATTGCCATAAACGATAATATTGTTTTAATACCATTGTCAACTAATATAGTGGCTATGGCACAATGATGCAAAAACACATTCTCAAATATCAATAAACTTTAAATTCTAATGAACATTTAGTACTAGAACCAGAAGACATTTTAAGTGTCCAGAATACATTTAAATGTCTTCTTCCTGTTAGGACCAGAAGAAGAGGACTCTTTCCCTTCGGTCCTCCACTCAGCAGCTTCTTTTTTCTCAGTTGGATTTTTATTTTCCATCACAACAACCTTACAAATGTTGATGAAAATAATTCATGTCTGAGTTCCTGTTTCTCCTTTTTATTTGGGTCTGAGCAGGGAGAGTTTCATCAGGTGTCCCACAGCAGCTTGATAGAATCGGGCTGTGGTACCGTCGGTAATGAGCCGAACGGGTCGGCGGTGTGTCGCTACGACTCGCTCATCTGAGGCGCCACTGGTGGGGGAGATTTGAGATCAAACAGCCTGAAAACGGCCTCACCTGTTGAGTTTGAGTCGCTACGTCACACTGAGCCGATGGACCCTGGAAGAGAGGAGACGCAGCGAGCTTCTCCTGCTGGGCAGATCTGAGAGAAGAAAATGAGGATTTAACTATACCGTCCTCATAAGAAGCTGCCTTCTGACCCAGATGAACTCATCCATCCATCCTGGTTCCCTTCATCCATCCATCCTGGTTCCCTTCATTCATCCACCCATCCATCCATCCATCCTGGTTCCCTTTCATTCCTGGGAATTCCTTGCTGACCATTTTGATTTCTTTACAGGGATGTTCTCAGTCTTTTAAAATAAAAATGAATAAAGCAGAAAATCCTTGGAGTTTGTCTTTAAATGGGTAAATTGGAGCCAAGACTTTTTTTTTTAGCCCTGAGCAGATTTTTAAATGGGGACTGTGGAATGGACGAGCTTTAGTTTTATCTTTTATAAGTTAGCTTTATTGACTGTTGAAAAACACACGGCATCTCTAATGGTATTCACCCCGAACCTCACACACAGCGCTTGTGCATCCAAGAGTCTTCTGCAATAACCACAGTTAGAGTAACAAAATAACAGCAACATAAAGTAAGAGTTCTGTATATGATAGGGACCCCGTTACCAACATGTCATCACCAGATGCTTAATCATTCCTATGCTATGTGTGTAAGATACTTACATTTTTTGTAATTGGCTTACCGTACATCATATAGGTGTTATGGCTATTTATTTTAACTTTACAGGAGTAATAAACTGAAAATATACATTTGGATTTTGAAATGCATGGAGGTGTTTAAGTGTGCAATATTATTTAAACTGGCAACACATAGCCCTGTGCACATCATCCCCACCCTGGTGGCAGCTTTATTCTGTGGGCCTGCTTAGCAAAGACAGAAATGCTGGTCAGAGCTGATGGTTAAACAGATGAAAGAGAAACCAGGACTGATGCAGATGCTCGCTTTCCTTCAACAATGAAATAGAACAATGACATATCGGTGTTCAGAACTAAATATAAAAGACTATGGTTGGACCTAGACATTTGTATTTATACATGAGCTTCCATCTGAGTCTTTTTGCATGGAAGAATGTGGAAATAATAAAAAAACATAACAGTCTCTTGATGTGCAAAGCCGAATTTGATTAAACTCAGTTCAGAAGAGAGTTTTAAAATATGTTAAGAATTATCATCCACCCCTTTTGGATTCTTGTTTTGTTTTTAGTTAAGTTGTGGAAGAAAAAAAAGGTAGGAGAAATGATCAACACGTCACCCAAACAACTTGACGTACCGAACAGTTTGGTAACCTGTGACGCCTTCAGGGACCACCGGACAAATCACTGCGGTTCAAACTTAATATCGCTCTCTTGCTGTCATTACTACCACAGAACGTGATTATACATACGGTACTTAAAAACAAAAATCATCTACGTTCATTTTTTTTAAAAACCCACAAACTTCTTGTAAAAGTGAAATTATCTAATCATTTTTTTTTTTTATTAAATGTAGCACTTTATTGATGCAACATGTGCTGCTTTTGCTATCAATATCTGTCTTCATGTAACACCAAATCACCAAAACACTTTTAACCCCAGAAATATAATGATTATGAGTTAAAGTACATCCAAATTACATCCACCTCTCCTACTCCTTTCTTCCAGATTCCCAGATAAATGAAGTTGCTAAAATGTTGTACCAGCAGGGTCTCACTGAGCTCATTCACAGCTCCCCCAGTGAGCAGGTGGCGTATCTCCTGGTGGAGAGGGCTTCCCTGCTTGAGATGAATCAGGATCCTGGTGATGGAGACCCAGAGAGTCGACTGAGGACCCACGCAGAACCACTGAACCCCGTCATATGTCGGTTGGTGAAACAGTAGTACTATTATTTTCGTGGTGTGTGGGTTTAATTTTTAAAGTCTTCACAGATAAAAACTGTCAAGGTAAAAAAGTGAGATTTATTGGAGTAGAATGTGTTTTTATCTCAGTCCAGTCCAGTGCTGAGACTCTAATGAATTCTGCTGCACTGGTCTGCAACCTGACCATTATAAACATTTGTCTATAATGCTGATTAAGACCAAAAAGTGAGTTCACACCACTCTGATTCTAAAGTCTCTGCGGGAGTGACAAGTGCATTTTTGAACTAATTTTAAGGTGCTTTAATTGCTTTTTCAAAGTATTAATTAGTCATAGTCAAAATCCTCTGACTATGATGATTCAGGTCACATGAGAAGGATTTTTGTGACTCTTTCATGTAAAAACCTAAACTAAATGTTGAATTAGATATGCTGACTATGATATTCATCTTTAGAACATTTATAATTTTTTTGAAGCTTTATTTTTGTTTGGTTTTGTTGCATTTTTAATATGATCTAAGCCCTTTTTTTATTTTTGAGTCTTTACAATTTTATAAAACAAAGATTTTTTGTTCAGTTACCGGTAATATTTGTTTTTCTTACAATGAAGTAAAATCTTACAAATTTAGAATTGTAATATTTCTAAATTATTTCCTCTTTACAATACATACTTATTACATACTCTGTTTCCTCAATTTTACAATTTATATATTATTTAGTTGGATTTGCTTAGTAATTATTTTTACTTTATCTGTAGTAGACTGAACATTTTGTTTGCATAATTAATCTTAAGCTGTTAACCCCATTAAAGCACTTTGCATTTGATTGATTGAATGATAGGTTGCAGCGGTAAAGTTTATATGTTTTCCTTTTTCTTGATTATTATATGAATAATTTCTGGTATTAATTGTAATTTTGCAGCCCACCCACAAGAGGTCCCCACGACCTTTACAAAGCTCCTGGAAGAAAATATTTGGACTCCATAAGACTTTGCAGAGCAAGCACACCTTCGTACCTGTATGTATACGAGCTTCTAACTGCAGTGCTAAGGAAACATGTTTAGCCCTCTTACAGACTTCTTCTGTTTTTGCTTCTGTGTTCCCTTTAAAAATGCGAGAAAAAAAATATCACACTAAGAAAACTTGTGTAAATACAAAATACAGTTTTCAAATTCTGATTTAATTTATGAATGGGAAACAAAACTATCCAAGCCAAGTCAGCTCAATATTAAAAACTAATAGCTCACTAAAGCTAGTACCAGGTTTTGATGAGTGTTTGGAGGATTTTTAACATAGAGCTCGTTTGGTTTGGATAACTTTCTTTTCTCAGAACATTTGTCCAGTATTACAGTTTTTCTCAATTACTTTGGTGCATTTCTCAGAACAGAACTGTAATTCTCAAAGCTACTTGCCCAACCTTCGTATTATTGCGTCTCTCATGCACATCAAGAAAAGCAGTTTCTCATTTCTTTCAACCAGTTGAAATGCTTTGATATATCCATGAAAGTGATTATGTACAGTTCTCTACTTTTTCCTACCTTTTCTGTTGCTTATGTCATGTTGACTGAAATGTGTAGTTATCTCTTGAATCATCTCAACCTAAACAACATTTAAGCAAAAGTCTTAACATGCAAAGTTGTAATAATATGTTGGGCATATTTCTGTACATTTTCATTAGTCTTTTCTTACTAAGTCTGTCCTGAGTTGGTACATTGCTCCCAGGTGAATCCTGACGTTCTCAAAATGTGTGAGGCATCAGCTCAACCAAAGATCGAGCAATTTTCTGAAGTAGCTCAAAGTTGCATCTCATGAACCATCAACTGTCCGGTATATAGATTATACTGTATAGCTGGAGCACAAGACGATGTTACGTTTCTGACAATGAAAAGACAAGGGACTGGACAGGATACTCTTGTATTGACAACATTACTAATCAGTTTGACTGTCTTATTTGTACTCGATGAAATAAGGACTTGTCTTATTGAGGCTTTGACGTGTTCACTGACACAGATATTTAATTTTGAGAAATGAGCTAAGGATTTTGAGAAAGACATTGGTTTTTGCAGGTAATCCATGGTGTTCTGTTTGTACAAACTGTTTTGAGAAATGTGTTTACCGTTTTGCAAATGTTGAGAATGATTCGAGAAATGCACCGAAGCGACTGAGAAAATCTGTAAAATATCTTTATTGATCTTGTAACAGCACTTTCATACTAAGCAGCATTGTATTCTGCATGGACTAACAAACTATGAAACTGCTTTTTTGTCATTTGGATGATCATGAAACTGACTTTGTGGGCATCTTCTGCATGCCAGTTTTTTTATTCTCTAACGTCACTCTTTGTTTTGCCTTTTCCAGTGATACTAATCTTGCCAGCAGCAGATAAACTTTGCATGACAGAAGTTCAAGGTCCAACACCACTCATGCATCTTTCTCCAGATCGTATCTCAAGGTGTTGTCTCTGTCTCAGCTTGTTTTTGGATATTTTTACTCAAGTCTTTCTTTGTTATTTGCAAACATTTAAATTGCTTCAGATTTGTCCATTTTGGTAGCATGTGTCTTCATCCCCTTCCAGGGTGGGGAGACACCTTTGGCCGGTGAACCAAGACGTTTGGAGAAGGAGTGTTCCCGACTGGAGCGGGATGTGGAAGAAGGTTCCCGCAGGTTGGCCATGGCCCACAACGAGATCCGGCATTTGAAAGATGAACTGGAGTCTGCTCAGAATTGGTCTCTGCTCGGATCAAACCTCTCTGCTCGCATGCAAATTCTTTTCTGCTCTCTTGGAAGAAAAAGTACCGTTGCCTGGCAACCTCTCAGCCAATAGAATAAAAGTGTTGTACTGGGTGCGTTTGTTTCCTTCAGTCTGAAATCCTGCTTTCGACTTGTGGCAGTAAAATTCCCCCATATTCTTCCACACTGATATCACTCATGCATGTCTTTATAGACATTTCTTTATGAACTTGTGGGCTGTCATTCTGAAACAATAGAAGGCCAATTGTTCCTACAAAGTTGGAACAATGGGATTGATTAAAATACCTAAGTGTGCAATGAAAACATTGAGAGAGGAGTCTGGGTGCTTGCAAGGGATATGAATATTTCTCCGAGTGCCAGTTTAAAAGTAAAAAACTTTTTTGAGCTTTATGTCAAAATATTAATATAATATAGGAGCCAGGTGTGGTGAAGCAGGGAGACACCTAAAAGTTGCAGGACTGAAGTTTGACACCACGGTCTTAAAAAGATAGAAGCCCAATTTCAAGGCATCAAATTAAGTCATGTTTGGTATATACAGCATTTTTACAACAACTGTAGCTAACACAGTTACTTGATTGTGCTATAAAAGACCCTATGTGCACGAAAATACAAAAAAAAAAAAAAAAAAAAATCCAATATGGGCCTTATCTGAAGCATTCATAATTATTCTAAAATGTCTGATCTGGTCACTTTGTTCCCTGAAAAATTCAGACATGGGAAGATGAACAGGGCCTTTAGCCAGACAGGAAAGCATGATTTGTCCCTCTAAAGAGCCTTCTCCTCTGCTCCGGAGGCTGATCTGCATTCCCACTTGGTGACGTAGGTTTTGGATGCAGCTGCTCGTCCAGAACTCATTGTGTGTGTAGTTTAAATGATATGGCACATTTAAATACTCCTCTGCATTTTAAATCAAATATATTTTTTTTAGCTTGCTACTCCTGTAAGGTTAATATAAATAGTCATAATAATACCGGTATGATGTAAGCTAATTACAAATTATGCTAATTATAGCAGGTATGTTACACACGTAGCGTAACTGAGGAATGATAAAGGACAGTTGTAGTACACTAACGGCAAATTTACAACATAAGGAAAATAATACAGTATAGTTATTATAAATAGCATACTCAGATTAGTAAAAATGTGCAACTGAGTTGAATAATTTTAAAAAATGCACAAAATGTGCATATGTCTAGATAGAAAAAAGTGACAGACTATTCACAAAACTCAGAAAAACTTTGCAAATATCAGCTGGAATGTGCAAATACCAGAAGGAAGCAGTGATGTTACAAAGTCTAACAGCTGCTGGAGCTGCAATAATGCTCCTTTGGGCTCCGATGCAGCAATCTGTCACTGAAGGAGCTCTGCAGTTCAGCAGCAGCTTCTTACTTGGGAGTGGGAGACAGTGATGTTACAGCAGCCAGAGTCCTACTGTCTCCCACCACCAAGTCAAGAGGGCATCCTAGGACAGAGCCTGCCGTGAGCCCCTCCCACGTCCCCGAGCTCAGACAGGTGGTCAGTCCCACTGATTCAGAAAACCTCACCTGCACACAGAGACCCCACCTTCAGGAATTAATGTTAAATGTTTTCCATGTGTTGCTTTTCTTCTCTGAAAAACACACCAGCAATAAATCTCAGGCTCTGGAAGGAGTGAAGGGATTACTTCAATCCACAAGGGGGCGTCCTAAACTGTCTTACACTAAAGACTGAGCATGAAAGAGAATTTAACCCAACCATAGATATTGTTTTAGCATAATGTAGAAAATATATCAGTTAAACACAGAAAATTTACATTTTAACTCTATTTATGGTTTATGGTAGTATAAAAATATAATAAATAAGCTATTTGAGAGCTTATATTCTGTATTGCTCAATGAACTGAGAGACTGCTATGATTTTTCTCCTCCATGTACGGGAAGCACTGTGCTGCCATGGCAGAAAGTTATTAGGCGGTGTAGCCACACTGAACTGTTGTCTTGCCTGTTAATACACAATTTGATCGCTTCTAACACTGACGCTGTGTGCAAGAAGGGGATGAGCAGACTCTATTTTTTAAGGAAGCTGAGATCCTTCAATGTGTGCAGCAAGATGTTGGAGACCTTTTATCACAGTGTTGTTGCCGGTGCCATCTTCTTTGCTGCTGTGTGTTGGGGAAGCAGCATCAGAGCCAGCGACTCTAATAGACTGGACAAAATCATCAGGAAAGCTGGCTCTGTACTGGGACTAAGGCTGGAGTCCCTGGAAACTGTGGTGGAGAGGAGGACACTGAAGAAGGTTCTGTCTATTATGGACAATAAACAGCACCCTCTCCACCACATAGTGGACAGACAGAGGAGCACCTTCTCACATAGGCTGCTCCAGCTATGCTGTCGTAGGGACAGATACAGGAAATCCTTCCTGCCACATGCCATCTCACTGTACAATAAAAGCTAAATCATTGTTCTGCACTAATCAGTCCAATTTTGCACAACTGAACTGTGGCACACTTGCTGTACATATAATTACATATACATATCTGCATTTTTTTGAATCTTTGCAAGGACTGCTCTTAAGTTGTTTCTTATATTAACAGCATTTCATATTTTATTTTTATTTTTTATTTTATCTACAACTACTACTCAGTGGTAGTTGTTATTGTGTCTTAGTATTGTGTCTCTATGCTGTAACTGCGAAGTAATTTCCCTGCTGGGATGAATAAAGTACTTCTATTCTATGTTGTTTTATGCAACCTCTGCACGTTATCAGTTCAGCTTTACTGCTACTTTAAGTTGAATGTTTTTTTCAAAACACATTAGAGAAAATTGACAAGTGGAGGAAAATTCTGTTTTATTTTGCAGTTTCACAACGTTCCTTAAATAAATGGTTAATAGTTAAGTAAGGGACTTGAAAGATAATAAATATGGTTGAAACTAAACGATTTTTCGACAGAAAAGTTGATCTGACAGGTGGTTTCACTGAAGGCCAAGCGTCTCTGTTTCTGTAGAGATCACAGTTGAAGTTGGTAGTAATCTGCACAGCTCTGGATTCTGACTTTATTAAAATAAACTTTTAATAAAGTTTATTTAGTTCAGAAATATCAAGATGACAAAAAGTTCATAATTTACATTTAAATTAAATCCAAGCTGAACATTTAATTAAGATCTGTTGAGTTATATTTGCAAAAAATAATCAAAGATAAAGAAGAATTTATTTTACAAAACATTACTTACATTTTTTAAATAAGCAATTTGTGAATAAACTTATATTATTTAAAGATGGATCAAAAGACAGATCTATGAACAGTGAAGAGTTTTAATAAATTAATGGCACACTTAAATAATTATTACATAAGTTATTTGTTATCATTTGACACTCTTCACTCTCCATAAGAGTCAGGACATACTGGAGCAGCAGTTTGGTATTTAGCTTTGAAAATATAAAAAGCACATTTATCCCTCTTATAGTTTTAGGGTTTGTCTAATTTTTTCTAAAAATGTATTAGTTCTTAGAAAAATGTACATTTTGAAAACTTAAAAAAAATCAGTCCTACATTATGAAAAATAAATGTTACATTGTTCTGTTTCTCTAAATTATTCTACAAATATATTAGCGATAGATTATGAGTAAAACATAAAGTGCTATTAACATGAGTTTTATTAGAGGTTTAAATTTGCACTGTTCCTTTGCAGTTGGGCAGGTTTTATAGGTTTAGTTTTACCTTGTGTTTGCGCTGGAAAATTTAAAATCTGGCAACAGTGGCGAATGGCGCCATTTTTTGTTATCAATGAGCGTGACGCGCATGCGCCATATAGGATATAAAGATGACGCAGTTTCTACATGAGCGTTTTTTTTAAAAAAAAAAAAGATCCTGCTAGCACTTGACTCCACGGACACGGAACTGTCAGTCTGACATTCATGAATTTGGGGACGTGGATTTAACACGATGTTCTCTGATCTCCCAACACGCGGAATCCGAGTGGACGCCAGCCTAAAGACTGAAATGTTTGTGGATCCGACTGAAATCGTGTCGGTGTTCGACGAGGACTAGTTTGGCGTCTTGTACTTGAAAGTAGGCCAACGAGCAGGCCGCAGTGACGCCAAGTTTGAAATCGCTGCGTTGTAATTCGGTAAGTTATTTTTCGGAAACCTTATTCTAAGTTTTTGTCTTTTTCCACCGAAGACGTTGGTGAAGTAATTTTTTGTGTCCAAACAGAGCAGCACACAAGGAGAGACCTGACCGCGGCCTCTCAGCGGCGGTTTGTTTGGTTGTTGGCGTCCCTGAAACATCTGAGGAGATAAAATGGCAGCTGGAGCTGCCAGCTGATCGATTATGGACATCGAGGCCTACTTGACCTACGAGGAGGCTGCAGTGAAGGCTAGTAGGCTGCTGGAGTGCCATGTTTGAAATCGCTGCGTTGGTTATTCGGTAAGTTATATTTCGGAAACCTTACTTTTAGTTTTTGTCTTTTTCCATCGACGACAGGCTCGGCTCCAGACGAGTTTAACAGGGGGGCTAAGCTACGGCAAGCCGTTTCAACTTAAATTCGGTTTTGCCGCCCTTACATTCCAGATATCTCAAATTGTTTTATGACTAGACGTTTTAGCGATTTAAGATATCTCTAATTATATTTTGACTTAATAAAATACCTATTTGATATATCTCTAATTACATTCTGACTAGTCGAAATGACGTCAGATTTATCATAGAGTTGTATGGAGACTTCAATTCAAGATATCTACAATGAATTACTAACTATCTGAAATGCACACTTCAGATATCTGCAATCAAATTATGACTAATCATAAAGTAAATTCGAGATATCTCGAATTTAGTTTTGATTAGTCATAATTCTAATTAAAGATATCTCGAATGACAACAACATTCGAGATATCTTACATTTATTTTTGGATAGGATGTAGTTTTGACTAGTGAAAACTAAATTATAGATATCTTAAAAGCAAATAATTACTAGACAAAACTAAATTAAAGATATCTTGAATTGTAATTTTGACTAGTCAAAATTCTTTTTAAGATATCTCTGAATGATTTGGAGATATCTTGAATTACACAGCTTTTCTATTTAAGATATCTTAAATTAACATTCTGACTAGTCAGAATGACATTAACTGATATCTTGAATAATATTATGTGTAGTCAAAACGACCCTGACTTACGTGGCAATTTGAAAGTTTAATAAAGCAATGACAAATAGAAGAAAAAAAAAATAGAAAAAACATTTCATATGTTGAAAATGCTTTGACAATAGCAATTTTAGCTTTTCAAAGCAGTTTTTAAGTGCATTCGGTTTGTCGGAAACGAATAAACAGGAAATTCTTTGCAGATTTTAGAAGCAGTCTTATAGTTGATGAAGTTTTGAGTTCTCTGCATATCCAACATGGCCGAGCTCTTTCTATGTTGTGGCATTTATCGACAATTTTGTGCAGGAAACATAAAATTCTGCAGGCAACTGTTTGGACAGCACAAAGGGGCTTCCACGCAATTCTTAATTCAGATATCTAAAATTGTAATTTTGACTAGTCATAATTAAGTTAAAGATATCTTAAATTGTTATTAATGACGGAACCAGTGTCGTAATTTGAGATATCTTGAAAGGAATTTTGACTCGTCAAAATGTAATTGAAGATATCTCGAATTATTATTCTTACTAGTCAGAATGTAAATGCAGATATCTTAAGTTACCGCTCCAGATAGTCAAAATGTAGTTTTGTCTAGTCAAAATGCATTTTTAGATATCTAGAACGTAATTACGGATAGTCAGAAGAAACCGAATTTATGTTAAAACGGCTTGCCATATATCATCGGCTTATTCTGTGGGTGTAAAATGAATCTACTTAGCAATAATATCACTCAAGTAAAAGAAAAAGGTACAGTGCAATAAAACTGCTCTAAGTACCTTTCCCTCCCCCCCGCCCCAAAAAAGCTACTCGAATGTAACAAGTACTTCCCACTTTTGAACATAAACAACACCAGTAGCCTACAGGCTGCTTGTTAACAAGCTTAAGGTGCTGTGTTGATATTAGCTTGTCATCTCTTAGCTAACATTACCTGCATCCAACAGCATTACTCAACTTAGTCGGTTAGTTTAAGGGGAAAACCGTGCAAAGGTCTTTGCAGTTTGCTGGTTTGCTGCCATGATTCTAACACACGTGTGCAGCTCTGCACAGCAGCAGCAGGTCTCCTTTGCACAGGTGTAGAGCCAGGGCGAGCATCTTGACGATCATGTGACGTTTAAAGGCGGCTTGGAAAAGCAGGTTACGACGTGTTAACAATGGATTAAACAGTTTTAATTGCTGAATAAAGTGACAGAAGCCACAGTTATGGGAAGTGCGGAAGCCCTTATTGTATCAAATCAATATAGGAATAACAGAGAGTTAGCCACTTTAAAGTGAAAACAACAAATGGCTTCCAGTTCGGGGGAGGGGGAGGCGGCACACAGCTGATTCTGCCGCTCGGCCTGGTTAGTGAAGTAATTTTTTGTGTCCAAACAGAGCAGCACACAAGGAGAGACCTGACCGCGGCCTCTCAGCGGCGGTTTGTTTGGTTGCTGGCGACCCTGAAACATCTGAGGAGATAAAATGGCAGCTGGAGCTGCCAGCTGATCGATTATGGACATCGAGGCCTACTTGACCTACGAGGAGGCTGCAGTGACGGCAAGTAGGCTGCTGGAGTGCCATGTTTGAAATCGCTGCGTTGGTTATTCGGTAAGTTATATTTCGGAAACCTTACTTTTAGTTTTTGTCTTTTTCCATCGACGACAGGCTCGGCTCCAGACGAGTTTAACAGGGGGGCTAAGCTACGGCAAGCCGTTTCAACTTAAATTCGGTTTTGCCCCCTTTACGTTCCAGATATCTCAAATTGTTTTATGACTAGACGTTTTAGCGATTTAAGATATCTCTAATTATATTTTGACTTAATAAAATACCTATTTGATATATCCCTAATTACATTCTGACTAGTCGAAATGACGTCAGATTTATCATAGAGTTGTATGGAGACTTCAATTCAAGATATCTACAATGAATTACTAACCATCTGAAATGCACACTTCAGATATCTACAATCAAATTATGACTAATCATAAAGTAAATTCGAGATGTCTCGAATTTAGTTTTGATTAGTCATAATTCTAATTAAAGATATCTCGAATGACAACAACATTCGAGATATCTTACATTTATTTTTGGATAGGATGTAGTTTTGACTAGTGAAAACTAAATTATAGATATCTTAAAAGCAAATAATTGCTAGACAAAACTAAATTAAAGATATCTTGAATTGTAATTTTGACTAGTCAAAATTCTTTTTAAGATATCTCTGAATGATTTGGAGATATCTTGAATTACACAGCTTTTCTATTTAAGATATCTTAAATTAACATTCTGACTAGTCAGAATGACATTAACTGATATCTTGAATAATATTATGTGTAGTCAAAACGACCCTGACTTACGTGGCAATTTGAAAGTTTAATAAAGCAATGACCAATAGAAGAAAAAAAAAAAATAGAAAAAACATTTCATATGTTGAAAATGCTTTGACAATAGCAATTTTAGCTTTTCAAAGCAGTTTTTAAGTGCATTCGGTTTGTCGGAAACGAATAAACAGGAAATTCTTTGCAGATTTGAGAAGCAGTCTTATAGTTGATGAAGTTTTGAGTTCTCTGCATATCCAACATGGCCGAGCTCTTTCTATGTTGTGGCATTTATCGACAATTTTGTGCAGGAAACATAAAATTCTGCAGGCAACTGTTTGGACAGCGCAAAGGGGCTTTCACGCAATTCTTAATTCAGATTTCTAAAATTGTAATTTTGACTAGTCATAATTAAGTTAAAGATATCTTAAATTGTAATTAATGACGGAACCAGTGTCGTAATTTGAGATATCTTGAAAGGAATTTTGACTCGTCAAAATGTAATTGAAGATATCTCGAATTATTATTCTTACTAGTCAGAATGTAAATGCAGATATCTTAAGTTACCGCTCCAGATAGTCAAAATGTAGTTTTGTCTAGTCAAAATGCATTTTTAGATATCTAGAACGTAATTACGGATAGTCAGAAGAAACCGAATTTATGTTAAAACGGCTTGCCATATATCATCGGCTTATTCTGTGGGTGTAAAATGAATCTACTTAGCAATAATATCACTCAAGTAAAAGAAAAAGGTACAGTGCAATAAAACTGCTCCAAGTACCTTTCCCTCCCCCCCGCCCCAAAAAAAAGCTACTCGAATGTAACAAGTACTTCCCACTTTTGAACATAAACAACACCAGTAGCCTAAAGGCTGCTTGTTAACAAGCTTAAGGTGCTGTGTTGGTATTAGCTTGTCATCTCTTAGCTAACATTACCTGCATCCAACAGCATTACTCAACTTAGTCGGTTAGTTTGAGGGGAAAACCGTGCAAAGGTCTTTGCATTTTGCTGGTTTGCTGCCATGATTCTAACACACGTGTGCAGCTCTGCACAGCAGCAGCAGGTCGAGATCTCCTGGAGCTGCAGGCCGCAGGATGCAGAGGTAATGTTCACACTGTAATCCACCATTTCTTATTTACAGGTTTTCAGCTCCTTGTTTTCCATCTGGAGAGGATCAACTGGAACCTGTTCAGTGTTTAAATTTGTTTTTAACCCATTTTCCCTCCTAGACTAAGCAACTGGTGGACTTTTTGTTGCAAATAACATTTTTTTCTTCTCAGATGAAGCCACCACAGGAGCTTCTACTACAACTAACTCCCTTTTCTCCTATAGAAACACTCCTGAAGCAGCTCTTTTTTTTCTGTCTCTCTTTATTCTTCCTGTTAAAGGGAAGTCTTTCTTTTTGGAAAGTGTTAAGCTTAAGCTTTTATAACTTTTAGCCAATGTTTGATGGCCGTTTTTTTTTTTTGTTTTTGGAAATCTTCCTGTTAAAGGGAAGATTTGTTCTCCCCTGTCACCACATGCATCCGCAGTATCTATGGTGGTGAATGATAGTTTTGAGGTCATGGTTGAGAATTTAAGGCCTTCTCAGCACCACACGGTATGTGGACCGGGAAGCTATGGTATGTGGACCGGGAAGATATGGTATATGGACCGGGAAGATATGGAAGCCAATCAACAGTTTTTGTTGAGATGGAACGACGACTCAAGACGCCAGAAGGCGTCGGACTGAAAGGTAGGTAGGAGTGTGAATACAACGCCAGGAAATGTGGTTTGGTACTCAAGGCTATGAAGTCATCGGATGAGTTTAAGGTATTTAGTTACAAATGAGTACAACGAAGGGGTTGATCTATTCCAGGCACAATGCTCCACTCATGAAAAACACGGTATTCCATGTTAACTTTTGATCTTGGTTACAAAAGGGGTTACCCTTGGTAACAAAAGGTTGTGCGTTCGGTGTTTTTCACATACAGTTCGGTCGAGTGTGTGAAAACAAACCCTACAGACGGGTAAAGGGTTGGTTGCATTTCGGGCGGGTTTGTGTGAAAACGAACTCTCCCGACGGGTAAAGGGTTGGTTGCCTTTCGGTCGGGTTTGTGTGAAAACGAACTCTCCCGACGGCTAAAGGGTTGGTTGCTTTTCGGTCGGGTTTGTGTGAAAACGAACTCTCCCGACGGGTAAAGGGTTGGTTGCCTTTCGGTGGGGTTTGTGTGAAAACGAACTCTCCCGACGGGTAAAGGGTTGGTTAACTTTCGGTGGGGTTTGTGTGAAAACGAACTCTCCCGACGGGTAAAGGGTTGGTTGCCTTTCGGTGGGGTTTGTGTGAAAACGAACTCTCCCGACGGGTAAAGGGTTGGTTGCCTTTCGGTGGGGTTTGTGTGAAAACGAACTCTCCCGACGGGTAAAGGGTTGGTTGCCTTTCGGTCGGGTTTGTGTGAAAACGAACTCTCCCGACGGCTAAAGGGTTGGTTGCTTTTCGGTCGGGTTTGTGTGAAAACGAACTCTCCCGACGGGTAAAGGGTTGGTTGCCTTTCGGTGGGGTTTGTGTGAAAACGAACTCTCCCGACGGGTAAAGGGTTGGTTAACTTTCGGTGGGGTTTGTGTGAAAACGAACTCTCCCGACGGGTATAGGGTTGGTTAACTTTCGGTGGGGTTTGTGTGAAAACGAACTCTCCCGACGGGTAAAGGGTTGGTTGCCTTTCGGTGGGGTTTGTGTGAAAACGAACTCTCCCGACGGGTAAAGGGTTGGTTGCCTTCGGTGGGTTTGTGTGAAAACGAACTCTCCCGACGGGTAAAGGGTTGGTTGCCTTTCGGTCGGGTTTGTGTGAAAACGAACTCTCCCGACGGGTAAAGGGTTGGTTGCCTTTCGGTCGGGTTTGTGTGAAAACGAACTCTCCCGACGGGTAAAGGGTTGGTTACCTTTCGGTCGGGGTTTGTGTGAAAACGAAACTCTCCCGACGGGGTAAGGGTTGGTTACCTTTCGGTCGGGGTTTGTGTGAAAACGAACTCTCCCGACGGGTAAAGGGTTGGTTGCCTTTCGGTCGGGTTTGTGTGAAAACGAACTCTCCCGACGGGTAAGGGTTGGTTACCTTTCGGTCGGGTTTGTGTGAAAACGAACTCTCCCGACGGGTAAGGGTTGGTTACCTTTCGGTCGGGTTTGTGTGAAAACAAACTCTCCCGACGGGTAAGGGTTGGTTACCTTTCGGTCGGGTTTGTGTGAAAACAAACTCTCCCGACGGGTAAGGGTTGGTTACCTTTCGGTCGGGTTTGTGTGAAAACAAACTCTCCCGACGGGTAAGGGTTGGTTACCTTTCGGTCGGGTTTGTGTGAAAACGAACCCGGCCGACAGGTAAATGCTTGAAAACTATTGCAGTGACAACAAAAATCCCAGCGACTGATGGGGGAGAAAAGTCCTCAAGTGACCCATCCACTCCCCGACTGCTCCCAACAATGGCCGACGGAAAAGGCCTTCGTCTCCCCCACTGCTGATGGATGACCTCAGTGACCCTGCCATCGAGCTCAGATATCTTCAAGAAATGCTGCAGGTATTTTGCTGTTATTAGAGAGGTATTTTGAGTATTTGAAAATGATGACTTCAGAGAACGGGTTTTGACCTTAAACTTGCACCTGTCTTGTTGTCCTTTTGTCCTTTAGGAATTCTCCTGGATCATCTAGTTTTTCGTCTCGGATTCGCCCTTCATCGGATCCCCATCATCCAACAGAAAAGGCCCTCGTCTCCTCCTCCAACCCCCTGCTGATGGATGACATTAATTATCCTATCATCAGTGTCGGCAATCTTCCTCAAGAAATACTGCAGGTATTTTGCTGTTTGATATTTACAAGTGTGAGTTTTGAAAAGTGACTATTCATTGAGTTGCTAAAGAGTTAAACCTGCACCTGTCCTGTTGTTGTCCTTCAGCAACCCTCCTGGATCATTGCCCCAACAACAACGAAAAAGAACCTTAATGCCACCTGGGTGATGGATGACCTCAGTGACCCTGCCATTGGGCTCAGATGTCTTCCACAAGAAATGCTGCAGGTATTTTGCTGTTATTAGAGAGGTATTTTGACTATTTGAAAATGATGACTTCATAGAACGGGTTTGACCTTAAACTTGCACCTGTCTTGTTGTCCTTTTGTCCTTTAGGAATTCTCCTGGATCATCTAGTTTTTCGTCTCGGATTCGCCCTTCATCGGATCCCCATCATCCAACAGAAAAGGCTTTCGTCTCCTTCTCCAACCCCCTGCTGATGGATGACATTAATTACCCTATCATCAGTGTCGGTAATCTTCCTCAAGAAATACTGCAGGTATTTTGCTGTTTGATATTTACAAGTGTGAGTTTTGAAAAGTGACTATTCGTTGAGTTGCTAAGAGTTTAAACCTGCACCTGTCCTGTTGTTGTCCGGTTGTCGTTCAGAAATCCACCTGGATCGTCTTTTTTTTTTTCTCTTGGATTTTGTACTTCATTGCCCCCACCATCGACAGACAGAAGAAATAACTGAACTTGAAACGCTTATCAAAACGACTTCAGTTTATCTTTTTTTTTTTTTTTTTTTCTTCCAAAAGCTGGATAAGTTTTCAGTCTGGTACTTTGGCCTTCTCTAGCCATTCTCTTTTTTTATGAACAATTTTGTTTAGTTTTATTTATTTTAGATATGTTAAATGTTAGAATTAATGTATATTGATGTTTGAGGGTGTGTTTTTGCATCATTTTAGCGTTACCATGGTTATGGCATTTATTATGAGTAGGCTTAGACTGGTTTATTGTGATCTGTCTGTATTTATGCTGTTTGTCATTTTCTTTTATATAATTTATTTCAACTGCTTTTGTTTTCTCAGTTATTTTTCTTTCCATAGGAGCTACACCTGGTCTCCTGTTCTGACTAGCTGTGGTTGCTTCCTGGAAAAGGTCATTGGCTGACATGATGCTGCCATCACCTAACATTCTCCCTCTCCTCTTCATTTCCACGAACATGGAAAGTTCTCCTGATCAGTTGACCTGTTGTTGTGTCTCCTGCTCTGTCTTCTCTCAGCTCCAGTCAGTCATGGCAGATGGCTGCTGATACTGAGCTCGGTTCTGGTTCTGTTGAAGATTTCTTCCTGTTGGAGGGGAGTTCTTCTGCTGCACTGTCGCTACATGCATGCTCTGTATTGGGGACTGCTGTAAAGTCAACAACTCAACACAAGCGATTTGCTGTCGCCCCTGCTGGTCAGATGGAGTGAATGCTGTAAGTAACGACTCCATACAATTTGCTGAGTTTAGTTTTGGTACAAACTTTTTAGACTACTTTAATAATCAACTGAGCTTATAGCATTAGCAATATGAATACATGTGATTGAAGTAAAATTACTTCAAAGTGCATTGAGATGACATTTGTTTGTGAATTAGCAATATATAAAATTGAACTTTCAAACTAATAAATGAGCCCCAAAATAAAACAATATAAAAAAACAAAAACCCCAACAACCAATACAAGAAAGTTCAAAACCCCCAAAATAGATAACCAAAACATTCAAAACCCCCCCAAAAATAACAAAAACACCAAAATAGATACCAAAACATTCAAAACCCCCAAAATAGATACCAAAACATTAAAAGCTTATAATTATAACGCTAATTCACAACGATGTTGTTGTCGAGGGCATTTTATAAAAAGTCATTTCAATTTAGTCAGATTACTATTGATCCAAGTTATCAATTCATTAGGTTCACTTAATTATAAAGTAGTTTGAAAGTTTGTACCAAATAAAAACCAACAGACTGTATGGATTCGTTATTACAGCATTCACTCCATCTGACCAGCAGGGGGCGACAAGCAAATCGCTTGTGTTGAGTTGTTGACTTTACAGCCAGTCCCTAACACAGAGCATGCATGTAGCGACAGTTGCAGCAGAAGAACTCCGCTCTACCAGGGAAGAAATTCTTCAGCAGAACCAGAACCGAGCGCAGTACCAGCAGCCACCTGCTATGACCGAATGGAGGTGAGAGAAGACAGAGCAGAGACACAACAACAGGTCAACTGATTAGGAGAACTTTCCATGTTCGTGGAAATGAAAAGGAGAGGGAGAACGGTTAGGTGATGGCAGCATCATGTCAGCCAATGACCTTTTCCAGGAAGCAACCACAGCTAGTCAGAACACCAGACCAGGTGTAGCTTCTGTGGAGAGAAAAATAACTGAGAAAACAAAAAGCTAAGTTTCTAACTAAGTTTTTTAGTTAGAAAAGGTTTAGTTTCTAACTAAACTTGTTGTTTAGTTAGAAACACAAGAGCGCCACCTTCTGGCCTCTCTACAGATCAGTTCAGGTCAGAGAATGGAACTGTTTCTGTCTTTGTTTTTCCCCTCCGTGGGCTGCCACCTTATCGTGGTGGAGGGGTTTGAGTGTCCCAGTGATCCTAGGGCTGTCGGAGGCTTCATGCATCTATTTGGGTTGGGTCTGCCGGGGCAAACGGTCCTAGGTGAGGGATCTGACCAAGAGCAGCCCAAAGATTGCTTAGAAATATAGATACAGTGTTCCTATTTAGAGATGACGATATAGACAGGGTTCCCGCTTACCACCAGAGCTATAGACTGAAGTCAGTTTCTCCAAGTGTTTTATCACCCTGGCGGGGCCACCAGGCTTTATTTCCCCCCCCCCCTCACCAAGCTTTGGGTTGTTATTTTAGATGGGGATTTTCTCCACCAGTGATGGTAAAGACAGATTAAAGTAAAGGTTTATAGTTAAGACATTGAACTGACTGAGGAGTTGTGAACCAATTGTGCCGTCCCATCAGTTTTCCGTTGGCTTCACATGCTGTTATTTCTGAGTTTTGATTCCTGATCCTGCACCTCAGACTTTCTGTAACTTGACATTTAATAACCGAAACACGCAGCAGACCGCTGATGTAAGAGCAGCTCTTCCACTGGACTCAGCAGGTTTTCTGTAGGAAACCCTGAAAGTTTTCCCAGCTGTCGCTTCCTGATTGTTGACTTGAAACTTTCTTGGCAATCTTTCTTAAGGAATGCTGCAGGTATTCTGCTGTTTATTTAAGTAATATTTAGAAGTTAGTTTTTGAAAAGTGGTGTGATTATATTCTGAGTCGTTAAAGGGCTTGACCTAGAACCTGCACCTGTCCTGTTGTCGCCTTCCTGTCCTCAATTTCCATTTGCTTGATTTGTTTCTCTGTTTCTACCAAAAACTGGATGAATAAAGTCCTCAATCTGGTGTTTTGTTAACAAAATTGTTCTTTTAAAACAAGGTTTAATTGAGACCATGCACTTTATAATTCCTTTTATTTTGTAGATTCTGTTTATGTATTTAGGATATTCTAAATGTCTTCCAGTTCCAGTGTTAAATGTTCATTAGAATTTAAAGTTTGAGATGAAGAGGACTTTTTCCCTTCAGTCTTCCACTCAGAAGCTTCTTTCTTCTCAGTTTGGTTTTTAAAGTTTTATCTTTGGGGCTTCCGGTTTGCCATGCGGACAGGTTAGACGTAGCAACGGACTGCTCCGGAAAAATCCAGACTTTTAACTAAATTCACCCCACAGAAAACTAATTCTACGCCGCCTATCAATACAAAAAACATTCTTGGCAAGTATTTTTGATTATTTGCGCACTAGAGATGGCCTGTAAGAGCGCGAAAGGAAGTAAGAAGGAGGACGCTAGCTTAACGCTAGAGGCTATCACCGCACTTTTTCAGCAGCATGGTGAGGATCTGAAATCTGAGTTCAAGTCTTCTGTCAAGATGCTGAGCTCCAAGCTAGACCAGGTGCGGCAGGCCCTGGAGGAACAGGCAGATCTCTTCCTTGGAGCTCGCAACAGAGGATCTGGGCCAGCGAGTGGCTAGTCTCGAAGACTCATGTGCTGCTCTCCGTGAAGACAACGCTAAGCTAAAAGATAAAGTGACTGACCTAGAGAGCCGCAGCAGACGGCAGAATATTCGCATCCTCGGTCTGCCCGAAGACACTGAAAGTGGGCGCCCTACTCAGTTTTTTTCCAACCTTCTCTGTGAGCTATTTGGGAAAGAGGTGCTCCCATCTCCACCAGAGCTCGATAGAGCGCACCGTTCTCTGGCAGCCAAACGGCCCGCAGGACGTCCTCCCCGCCCGGTGATCCTTCGCCTGCATCGATACCTGACTAAAGATCTCATCATTCGGGAAGCCAGGAGGAGAGGAAAGCTCGACTACAAAGGTGCGTCTCTCCGTATTGTGGAGGACTACAGTCCAGACGTCCTGGCCCAGCGCGCAGAGTATAAGGGCATCATGGCGGAGCTCTACAAACGGGGCTTGAAGCCGGCTCTTCTCTTCCCAGCCCGTCTCCGCATTACGCAATCCAGCGGTGCCAGAAAATTTTTAGGTTCTGTGGAAGAGGCTCAACAGTTCATCAAGAGGCTTCCAAAACCACAGGAAGACCAATAAAGGAGCAACGTTTTGCCGAGGGCTTTCTTCAAAACACAGGCAGGCTGCTTTTCCTCAGGACGCAGTAGGTACTGTAAAAATAGACTTGTCATATTGCCGTATTTCCAATGGACTTTTTCTGGCCATCCTTTTGGCTGGTATTGGACTTAATGAATGGAAGGGTAGCTCTATCATTCCATTTCTTGTGGTTGCCTCAATTTGTATTGCAATACTACTTTCCTATGGTGTTTACGACAACCAGTAAACTATGTCTCAAAATCTATATCAATGTGGGGGGGTCTATACCTACTTCATACCCACTAGGAGCAGTGGTTAGTTTGCTATAGAAAGTTCAGTTTTTTTTATTCCAAGGTTATTGGTTACTGGAAGATTGGATCTCTAAGAATGTTAATTTTGAAGAGCTTGCTGCTACATTGTTATTTTTTGTTTAGCAGCTGTTTATGTTTGGGGAGGTTTTGGGGGGGAGGCTAAGGTCACTGCCAGGGGTCCTGCAAGGTACTGCAACCTCTCTTCACCTCTTTTGTTCCAATCTCTGCCTGCCATACTGCTATCGTACTTATCAAAGTAGGATAACATGTACACTCTGAAATCGTATGAGTCAGTATGTAAATTTTTTAAGTTGGAATGTCAAAGGCTTAAACCACCCAGTGAAGA